>NW_023345739.1:0-9874 GCF_001411555.2 Juglans regia | reverse complement strand
AAAGCGGGCAGAGGGGTGAAGCCGTGCAAAAGAAGAACGAGTTGGGTGGGAGAGAATGCGGGGGTGGGGGGCAAATTTGGATTTGAAATGCAGAAGAAGAACGAGTTGGAGGGGGCAATTTTTGGATTTGCAAATTTCTCGACCTCTAAAACGTACTAGTTCTTTTTTTTTTTTAAATATTTACAGGTAAGCTGGTGTGTGGAAGTTGACAGTGGGAAGTTGTGTAGAAGCACTCGAAAATTCGAAATTGAAAGAGTTGAAACTTCTGGAGATAAACACGCGTTTTCTTTTTTTTGGCCGGAGTGGAGGATGCGTGAACAGTATCAAGTTGTGTAGCAAAACTCCTTTCCCGATCGTCCTACACAAGAGGTGGGATAGAAAGACTGGTTTTGTTTGGATTGAAAAATAAAATGAGATGATTTGTGAATAATAATGAGATTTGTGAGTTAAAATAATTTTTAAAAGTTTTGTGTATTTGAATTAAAAGTGAGATGAGATGTTTTAAGTTATTGAAGAGAAGATAGATTTGCGTTCTACAAATAATTGCATAATATTTATCATAATTGCATAATATATATATATATATATATATATATATATAATCAAATTATAAAGCCATAAAGGGAACCAATAGAAAACTGAGAAAAGAAAAATTATTTAATAATATAACAGCAACTTACATAGATATATTTACCTATGCATGAGCAAAGATATTTACTTACATATTTGTTTCAAAGAAAAATTCTAAATATAAATTTCACACCCTATACATCACTTAAAAACATATGATTCACACAAGTCCCACTTATCAAAAACAGAAGTTATTCACACAAGTCCTTACTGGAGACCACATTAAAAAGTTCCCAAACAAGAAACTCGCAAGGATACAACAAAATAACAATAATGACTGCAGAAATCAATTGAGCAATAATTCAAACATAAAAGGAAAAAAAGGTTCCTTTATATCCATGTCGGTAAAACGAAGGAATGGATTCCCTGAAGACAAAATTAATGCCATACTGCAATTGCTCAGAAAATAACACGACCGTGTTATTTTCCTCATTTTTCAGCGAGGGAAAGTGAGACGAATGTTAACAGTTGACGGGTTTACCCGGTTATGTTAACATTCGTCTCACATTGACGGGTTCAATGTTAACATTCGTCTCACTTTCCCTCGCTGAAAGTGAGGAAAATCCATTTTCCTACAAAAGGGAAATCCCCGGTCGTGGACCTACTTTCCCTAGACCTATATATTGGTAATCCTTAAACTGTTCTTCGATTGCAGATCCAGAATATGGCATATTTCTTCCGACCCTTGTCTAACTTTCTGCACCTAAATTCATGGCCATCGCAAACTTCTATTAGTACTACTGATCCAGTCCACGACATAGAAGCAGGAGTTGGCTTGGGGCCGGTTGAAGCTGAGCGGCGCCGCAACATGGGCTGGGCAAAATTTATCCTTCCTTCTTGCTTAACAGCAGCTATTGATGTAACACTTGTCTACATTCAAGTTCACTCAAAATTTCCCACAGGTTTCCATTTTCTGAATATGGCAATATTACTTGCATTTGCTTCTTTCTTCGTTGCTTGGTTCATCAATCCCAAGTACATGGGAACAACTAAAGTTGCTGTCAACTGTGGCGTATTCTTCACATATACTGCGTTTTTTATTGGGATTACCATTCCAGTTCCATTATCTCTCAAGATTACTGGATGGCTCGTTTATGCCATATCGCTCATTGCAATTTTGTTCAGCTTCAAAACGGAATTAAAAGGGTATTATATCATCAAAGCTCCAAATACTAGTGGAGGAAACCTTCCCACCGCTTAGTATCCAAATAATAGTATGACCCATCAAATATATATTCCTTGGTGACTATGCGAAGATCAATTTGTCAACTATTCCAATGTTGAGGTCATGAATTAAAGGTTTAATTTGGTTTCCGTCTTTTGTCAACATGAAATAAGCTTTGTTTGTGCTACTCATCAAAACGGAAATAAAAGGATATTATATCATCAGACCTCCAAATCTGTTAATATCCAAATAACAGACCTCCAATGATCAGAAGCTCTGGGTTCTTTGGCATGTACGAGTGAATCTTAGATGGGTTTAATCAGATAAGGCTTTTTGTAGTTTATATTTTATGAAATTTCTTACGTGTCTAATTTTAATTGGGGACTTTTATACTCGTAACTCTTCACTCCAACATAGTAAAAGGTTGGATGTATCGTCATGGTTTGATGTATGTATTGCTGATGCGACTCAGTTGGATACGACGGGTTTAAGTACAAATCTGGGTTCTACAATATCCAGATTGCATTTATCTTTTGACAGATGCCAATATTTTTGTGGTTAAGCAATCAGTACAAATCTTGTATTTCTTGGTAATGAGAAAAAATATGGGAAAAATTACTCCTCCCGCTGTGCTGGTTTTAATTTTTTTTACTTAAATGATTAAGTAATTATTTTTTATTAATATTGTAATTTTCTTTTAAAAAATATTTAAAAGTTAAAAAAAAATAGCAGGAACTCCCAGATTTCTTTTGTAATTGTCATCTTGTGCAATTCTGATGTATTTGTTGCTATGCTATTTGCATTTCTTTTGGTCCAAAACTGAAACCGCACCGAGCGAACCTCGAGCGCACGTCGAGCGCACGTCGAGCTCCGATCTTATGTCGGAACTCCTATAGGAGGTCGGAGCTCCGACCAGCTCCGACCTCCGATCGGAGTCGGACTCCGACTCCAGTTTGGAGTCGGAGTCGGAGCTCCAATTTGGCTCCGACTCTTGTCGGAGTCGAAGGTTGGAAACGAGCACTCCGACTCCGTCGGAGTCGGAGCCCAGCCCTACTTGGCACTTGTTTGACTTAGATAATGATACACTTACAATTATTTTACAGTTTACCTTATATATGACACTTTATTAAAAAATCATTTCAATTCGACTTGACTACCCTTCATTTTAAGTAGAGTATTAAACTAGTAGTATACTAATTGTAAGCTTATAATTTTCCTTATGACTTATTGCCTTGCACCTTGGTACCAAGCGTTGAGCATAGCGTCGCAGTATTTGTCCTATTTCGCTAAGGCTGCAAATGAATAAAGCAGCTTGTGAACAGTTTGAATTCAGCTCGTGTAAACTCGATTCGAATTTGGTTAATTTAATAAATGACATGTTCGTAAATACTAATATAGATTCGAATATTAAACGGACAAAATTCGTATAAACTCGACTCAACTCGGTTTAGACTCGTGAATAAAATTAGTATAAGCTCGACTTGACTCGTTTGAGCTCATTTTGAAACTCATAATATGTTATATATATGTGTGTTATATATTACATGTTAATTATATTTTATATACTTAATTATATATATTACTAATTTATTTATAGTTTACCTTATTTAATATATATGTTATGTTCTCAAAATGTGTATAGGATAATTTGTATAATAATATATCATACAACTACAACTATTGATTTATTATATCATCTATATGTATTAAATAGTTTAGTTTATTACATTTATCTTGTGCATTATTATTTTAATTTATAACTAATAGTTATTTTTATAAAAATCTTTTTTTATACTCCATTGAGTAAAATTCTTTTTTTACTCAATGAAGTATAGATGATAAAATCTCATAACTATTTTTTATATAGATCATTGATCTTAAATATTTTTTCTTATATTTTCATTTTAGATTCCATATTAAGAAATCAAATATTGTATAACAAAAAAAAAAATTTAGGATCCCTATTATTTCTTTTAAACTTAGTTTTAAGTTTAATTTTAAAGAATCCACATCTTTAAAAATAAATAATATATAGAAATGAAATAGAATTTTGGGACTATAAAAAAAAAAAACTAAAGGGGGAGGGAAGGACCCTTTTGGTATTTGAAATACCCCCAAAAGGTTGAGGACCTGGCAGGGACCTTTTGGTCCCTGCCAAAGGGACCTTTTGGGGTAGAAATACCAGAAGGGAGGGCCTCAAAAGGTTGATCTTTTTTGGTTGGAAGAAAAACTTGGAAGAAACCAGCGCGAAGAAACCAGCGCCCCGCCCCCCCTCGACCCCATATATATGGTCGTAATGCCAAATTCTTAAATACTTCTTCGATTGTAGATCCAGAATGTCATATTTCTTCCGACTCTTCTCTATCTTTCTGCACCTAAATCCATGGCCATCGCAAGCTTCTAGTAGTACAACTGAGCCAGTCGGCGACATAGAAGCAGGACTTGGCTTGGGGCCAGTTGAACCTGAACGGCGCCGCAACATGGGCTGGGCAAAATTTATCCTTCCTTCTTGCTTAACAGCAGCTATTGATGTAACACTTATCTACGTTCAAGTTCACTCAAATTTTCCCACAGGCTTCCATTTTCTGAATATGGCAATATTACTTGCATTTGCTTCTTTCTTCGTTGGTTGGTTCATTAATCCCAAGTACATGGTAACAACTAAAGTTGTTGTCAACTGTGGCGTATTCTTCACATATACGGCGTTTTTTATTGGGATTACCATTCCACTTCCATTATCTCTCAAGATTACGGGATGGCTCGTTTATGCCATATCGCTCATTGCAATTTTGTTCAGCTTCAAAACGGAATTAAAAAGGTATTTTATCATCAGACCTCCAAATACTAGTGGAGGAAACCTTCCCACCGCTTAGTATCCAAATAATAGTATGACCCATCAAATATATATTCCTTGGTGACTATGCGAAGATCAATTTGTCAACTATTCCAATGTTGAGGTGAATTAAAGGTTTAATTTGGTTTCCGTCTTTTGTCAACATGAAATAAGCTTTGTTTGTGCTACTCATCAAAACGGAAATAAAAGGATATTATATCATCAGACCTCCAAATCTGTTAATATCCAAATAACAGACCTCCAATGATCAGAAGCTCTGGGTTCTTTGGCATGTACGAGTGAATCTTAGATGGGTTTAATCAGATAAGGCTTTTTGTAGTTTATATTTTATGAAATTTCTTACGTGTCTAATTTTAATTGGGGACTTTTATACTCGTAACTCTTCACTCCAACATAGTAAAAGGTTGGATGTATCGTCATGGTTTGATGTATGTATTGCTGATGCGACTCAGTTGGATACGACGGGTTTAAGTACAAATCTGGGTTCTACAATATCCAGATTGCATTTATCTTTTGACAGATGCCAATATTTTTGTGGTTAAGCAATCAGTACAAATCTTGTATTTCTTGGTAATGAGAAAAAATATGGGAAAAATTACTCCTCCCGCTGTGCTGGTTTTAATTTTTTTTACTTAAATGATTAAGTAATTATTTTTTATTAATATTGTAATTTTCTTTTAAAAAATATTTAAAAGTTAAAAAAAAATAGCAGGAACTCCCAGATTTCTTTTGTAATTGTCATCTTGTGCAATTCTGATGTATTTGTTGCTATGCTATTTGCATTTCTTTTGGTCCAAAACTGAAACCGCACCGAGCGAACCTCGAGCGCACGTCGAGCGCACGTCAAGCTCCGATCTTATGTCGGAACTCCTATAGGAGGTCGGAGCTCCGACCAGCTCCGACCTCCGATCGGAGTCGGACTCCGACTCCAGTTTGGAGTCGGAGTCGGAGCTCCAATTTGGCTCCGACTCTTGTCGGAGTCGAAGGTTGGAAACGAGCACTCCGACTCCGTCGGAGTCGGAGCCCAGCCCTACTTGGCACTTGTTTGACTTAGATAATGATACACTTACAATTATTTTACAGTTTACCTTATATATGACACTTTATTAAAAAATCATTTCAATTCGACTTGACTACCCTTCATTTTAAGTAGAGTATTAAACTAGTAGTATACTAATTGTAAGCTTATAATTTTCCTTATGACTTATTGCCTTGCACCTTGGTACCAAGCGTTGAGCATAGCGTCGCAGTATTTGTCCTATTTCGCTAAGGCTGCAAATGAATAAAGCAGCTTGTGAACAGTTTGAATTCAGCTCGTGTAAACTCGATTCGAATTTGGTTAATTTAATAAATGACATGTTCGTAAATACTAATATAGATTCGAATATTAAACGGACAAAATTCGTATAAACTCGACTCAACTCGGTTTAGACTCGTGAATAAAATTAGTATAAGCTCGACTTGACTCGTTTGAGCTCATTTTGAAACTCATAATATGTTATATATATGTGTGTTATATATTACATGTTAATTATATTTTATATACTTAATTATATATATTACTAATTTATTTATAGTTTACCTTATTTAATATATATGTTATGTTCTCAAAATGTGTATAGGATAATTTGTATAATAATATATCATACAACTACAACTATTGATTTATTATATCATCTATATGTATTAAATAGTTTAGTTTATTACATTTATCTTGTGCATTATTATTTTAATTTATAACTAATAGTTATTTTTATAAAAATCTTTTTTTATACTCCATTGAGTAAAATTCTTTTTTTACTCAATGAAGTATAGATGATAAAATCTCATAACTATTTTTTATATAGATCATTGATCTTAAATATTTTTTCTTATATTTTCATTTTAGATTCCATATTAAGAAATCAAATATTGTATAACAAAAAAAAAAAATTAGGATCCCTATTATTTCTTTTAAACTTAGTTTTAAGTTTAATTTTAAAGAATCCACATCTTTAAAAATAAATAATATATAGAAATGAAATAGAATTTTGGGACTATAAAAAAAAAAAACTAAAGGGGGAGGGAAGGACCCTTTTGGTATTTGAAATACCCCCAAAAGGTTGAGGACCTGGCAGGGACCTTTTGGTCCCTGCCAAAGGGACCTTTTGGGGTAGAAATACCAGAAGGGAGGGCCTCAAAAGGTTGATCTTTTTTGGTTGGAAGAAAAACTTGGAAGAAACCAGCGCGAAGAAACCAGCGCCCCGCCCCCCCTCGACCCCATATATATGGTCGTAATGCCAAATTCTTAAATACTTCTTCGATTGTAGATCCAGAATGTCATATTTCTTCCGACTCTTCTCTATCTTTCTGCACCTAAATCCATGGCCATCGCAAGCTTCTAGTAGTACAACTGAGCCAGTCGGCGACATAGAAGCAGGACTTGGCTTGGGGCCAGTTGAACCTGAACGGCGCCGCAACATGGGCTGGGCAAAATTTATCCTTCCTTCTTGCTTAACAGCAGCTATTGATGTAACACTTGTCTACGTTCAAGTTCACTCAAATTTTCCCATAGGCTTCCATTTTCTGAATATGGCAATATTACTTGCATTTGCTTCTTTCTTCGTTGGTTGGTTCATTAATCCCAAGTACATGGTAACAACTAAAGTTGTTGTCAACTGTGGCGTATTCTTCACATATACGGCTTTTTTTATTGGGATTACCATTCCACTTCCATTATCTCTCAAGATTACGGGATGGCTCGTTTATGCCATATCGCTCATTGCAATTTTGTTCAGCTTCAAAACGGAATTAAAAAGGTATTTTATCATCAGACCTCCAAATACTAGTGGAGGAAACCTTCCCACCGCTTAGTATCCAAATAATAGTATGACCCATCAAATATATATTCCTTGGTGACTATGCGAAGATCAATTTGTCAACTATTCCAATGTTGAGGTCATGAATTAAAGGTTTAATTTGGTTTCCGTCTTTTGTCAACATGAAATAAGCTTTGTTTGTGCTACTCATCAAAACGGAAATAAAAGGATATTATATCATCAGACCTCCAAATCTGTTAATATCCAAATAACAGACCTCCAATGATCAGAAGCTCTGGGTTCTTTGGCATGTACGAGTGAATCTTAGATGGGTTTAATCAGATAAGGCTTTTTGTAGTTTATATTTTATGAAATTTCTTACGTGTCTAATTTTAATTGGGGACTTTTATACTCGTAACTCTTCACTCCAACATAGTAAAAGGTTGGATGTATCGTCATGGTTTGATGTATGTATTGCTGATGCGACTCAGTTGGATACGACGGGTTTAAGTACAAATCTGGGTTCTACAATATCCAGATTGCATTTATCTTTTGACAGATGCCAATATTTTTGTGGTTAAGCAATCAGTACAAATCTTGTATTTCTTGGTAATGAGAAAAAATATGGGAAAAATTACTCCTCCCGCTGTGCTGGTTTTAATTTTTTTTACTTAAATGATTAAGTAATTATTTTTTATTAATATTGTAATTTTCTTTTAAAAAATATTTAAAAGTTAAAAAAAAATAGCAGGAACTCCCAGATTTCTTTTGTAATTGTCATCTTGTGCAATTCTGATGTATTTGTTGCTATGCTATTTGCATTTCTTTTGGTCCAAAACTGAAACCGCACCGAGCGAACCTCGAGCGCACGTCGAGCGCACGTCGAGCTCCGATCTTATGTCGGAACTCCTATAGGAGGTCGGAGCTCCGACCAGCTCCGACCTCCGATCGGAGTCGGACTCCGACTCCAGTTTGGAGTCGGAGTCGGAGCTCCAATTTGGCTCCGACTCTTGTCGGAGTCGAAGGTTGGAAACGAGCACTCCGACTCCGTCGGAGTCGGAGCCCAGCCCTACTTGGCACTTGTTTGACTTAGATAATGATACACTTACAATTATTTTACAGTTTACCTTATATATGACACTTTATTAAAAAATCATTTCAATTCGACTTGACTACCCTTCATTTTAAGTAGAGTATTAAACTAGTAGTATACTAATTGTAAGCTTATAATTTTCCTTATGACTTATTGCCTTGCACCTTGGTACCAAGCGTTGAGCATAGCGTCGCAGTATTTGTCCTATTTCGCTAAGGCTGCAAATGAATAAAGCAGCTTGTGAACAGTTTGAATTCAGCTCGTGTAAACTCGATTCGAATTTGGTTAATTTAATAAATGACATGTTCGTAAATACTAATATAGATTCGAATATTAAACGGACAAAATTCGTATAAACTCGACTCAACTCGGTTTAGACTCGTGAATAAAATTAGTATAAGCTCGACTTGACTCGTTTGAGCTCATTTTGAAACTCATAATATGTTATATATATGTGTGTTATATATTACATGTTAATTATATTTTATATACTTAATTATATATATTACTAATTTATTTATAGTTTACCTTATTTAATATATATGTTATGTTCTCAAAATGTGTATAGGATAATTTGTATAATAATATATCATACAACTACAACTATTGATTTATTATATCATCTATATGTATTAAATAGTTTAGTTTATTACATTTATCTTGTGTATTATTATTTTAATTTATAACTAATAGTTATTTTTATAAAAATCTTTTTTTATACTCCATTGAGTAAAATTCTTTTTTTACTCAATGAAGTATAGATGATAAAATCTCATAACTATTTTTTATATAGATCATTGATCTTAAATATTTTTTCTTATATTTTCATTTTAGATTCCATATTAAGAAATCAAATATTGTATAACAAAAAAAAAAATTAGGATCCCTATTATTTCTTTTAAACTTAGTTTTAAGTTTAATTTTAAAGAATCCACATCTTTAAAAATAAATAATATATAGAAATGAAATAGAATTTTGGGACTATAAAAAAAAAAAAACTAAAGGGGGAGGGAAGGACCCTTTTGGTATTTGAAATACCCCCAAAAGGTTGAGGACCTGGCAGGGACCTTTTGGTCCCTGCCAAAGGGACCTTTTGGGGTAGAAATACCAGAAGGGAGGGCCTCAAAAGGTTGATCTTTTTTGGTTGGAAGAAAAACTTGGAAGAAACCAGCGCGAAGAAACCAGCGCCCCGCCCCCCCTCGACCCCATATATATGGTCGTAATGCCAAATTCTTAAATACTTCTTCGATTGTAGATCCAGAATGTCATATTTCTTCCGACTCTTCTCTATCTTTCTGCACCTAAATCCATGGCCATCGCAAGCTTCTAGTAGT
>NW_023345738.1:0-208 GCF_001411555.2 Juglans regia | reverse complement strand
AGTCTGAATTAGTTCATACTTACACATGCATGGCTTAATCTTTGAGACAAGCATATGACTACTGGCAGGATCAACCAGGTAGCATTCATTCTCGATGCCGGCAACGCACGTAAACCTACCACTCCGGAAGGAGGATAGGATCAAGACGCGAGCACGACAATCGTTCGTGTCAAACGAGAACGCTCGGTTTGGGATAAAGAGGCCGGAG
>NW_023345736.1:0-208 GCF_001411555.2 Juglans regia | reverse complement strand
GGTCGAGGAGCACCTTCACAGCGACGGGCAACACACGACGGGTCACGAGGGTTTCTCAACCACCGATTGTCGTGGCGCTCGTCGCCTAGGACTCACTTTTAGGATAACCGCGAGCAGAAGCACACGGGAGGCCAATGTCTTCCCCGCACCCCACACATCATAAGAAGTGTTTGGGGTTGGGGCAACGATGCGTGACACCCAGGCAGAC
>NW_023345733.1:0-208 GCF_001411555.2 Juglans regia | reverse complement strand
GCCCGTCAAACCCCATGGAAGCGAGGCCAGCATCATCCGGATACCCCCGAGAGCAACAATGTGCGTAGCACTGGGTGCCATAACACCATCCGCCGTGCACAAGTATGTTGCAAAGGAGGCATCCAAACAAATAGGCCCAACCGCCATGGGGTAGACTAGAGCACACGAGGGCTAGCCAACGTGAGAAAGCCCCTAGCACGACCGATTG
>NW_023345732.1:0-208 GCF_001411555.2 Juglans regia | reverse complement strand
CGTGGGCTCCAGCTATCCTGAGGGAAACTTCGGAGGGAACCAGCTACTAGACGGTTCGATTAGTCTTTCGCCCCTATACCCAAGTCAGACGAACGATTTGCACATCAGTATCGCTGCGGGCCTCCACCAGAGTTTCCTCTGGCTTCGCCCCGCTCAGGCATAGTTCACCATCTTTCGGGTCCCGACAGGTATGCTCTCACTCGAACCC
>NW_023345731.1:0-208 GCF_001411555.2 Juglans regia | reverse complement strand
AAAGGTCGACGCGGGCTTTGCCCGTTGCTCTGATGATTCATGATAACTCGACGGATCGCACGGCCATCGTGCCGGCGACGCATCATTCAAATTTCTGCCCTATAAACTTTCGATTGTAGGATAGAGGCCTACAATGGTGGTGACGGGTAACGGAGAATTAGGGTTCGATTCCGGAGAGGGAGCCTGAGAAACGGCTACCACATCCAAG
>NW_023345730.1:0-208 GCF_001411555.2 Juglans regia | reverse complement strand
CTAGCTGAGCGTGTGGAAGCATTGTGTGGTGTCGAGCCTGCCCCGCTAGGCATGGGAAATAAGAGAAGAGAAAATAGTAACAATCGGGACAGTTGTTGAGGTCTTAACCCCTTGGGAGCCAAGCCAAACCAGCAAACAACCCATCGTCGGCCGAGAGCACGCGTAGGAATCTAGTGCTAAGAAGCACCAAACACCATGCCACACTCAC
>NW_023345729.1:0-208 GCF_001411555.2 Juglans regia | reverse complement strand
GCTAGCTGAGCGTGTGGAAGCATTGTGTGGTGTCGAGCCTGCCCCGCTAGGCATGGGAAATAAGAGAAGAGAAAATAGTAACAATCGGGACAGTTGTTGAGGTATCAACCCCTTGGGAGCCAAGCCAAACCAGCAAACAACCCATCGTCGGCCGAGAGCACGCGTAGGAATCTAGTGCTAAGAAGCACCAAACACCATGCCACACTCA
>NW_023345728.1:0-269 GCF_001411555.2 Juglans regia | reverse complement strand
ACAACACTCACAACATGGCCCCCCAATGTTGCCACCCGACGTGCATGAACGGGGGCGAACACTTGTCTCGTGCTTTTGGACAATTGAAACCACCCAAATTGGTTTCCTAAATTCATTCCAATACATCTTGGATGTTTTCCAAGCATCACCTATCGATTTTTGCCTATTTTCGATTTTTTTTGATTTTTCGGATTTATTTAATCAAAAAAATTAAATAAAAAAATCCCGATGTCGAAAAATTGTGAGGCTTGCTCCTACTTCAAGATATG
>NW_023345727.1:0-208 GCF_001411555.2 Juglans regia | reverse complement strand
CGTCGAGTTATCATGAATCATCAGAGCAACGGGCAAAGCCCGCGTCGACCTTTTATCTAATAAATGCATCCCTTCCAGAAGTCGGGGTTTGTTGCACGTATTAACTCTAGAATTACTACGGTTATCCGAGTAGCAGATACCATCAAACAAACTATAACTGATTTAATGAGCCATTCGCAGTTTCACAGTCTGAATTAGTTCATACTTA
>NW_023345725.1:0-208 GCF_001411555.2 Juglans regia | reverse complement strand
GGCTTTTCAACCAAGCGCGATGACCAATTGTGCGAATCAACGGTTCCTCTCGTACTAGGTTGAATTACTATTGCGACACTGTCATCAGTAGGGTAAAACTAACATGTCTCACGACGGTCTAAACCCAGCTCACGTTCCCTATTGGTGGGTGAACAATCCAACACTTGGTGAATTCTGCTTCACAATGATAGGAAGAGCCGACATCGAA
>NW_023345724.1:0-208 GCF_001411555.2 Juglans regia | reverse complement strand
AGTCCAGCCAGCACCCAAAGATGAGCACCGACAAGGACAAGGGGCAACGAGAGGGACAAATTCCATCTTTGTAGGTATGCAACACAGGAACCCTTCGGTAGCCCCACATGCTATTCACACGAGGAGCAAAAATGAGGAGGAGCACGCCTAACAGTTCGATGCACAAGCACGGAGCCTGTCAAGACATACAACCTTGTCACCACTCACA
>NW_023345723.1:0-208 GCF_001411555.2 Juglans regia | reverse complement strand
CGGCTAAGCAAAATAATTTTTTGTCTTGTCGAGATGGTATGATTCTGGATGCTTTGCAGATAGTTCCGGTGGTTCCGAAAGTTCCACGTTGTAAAGTGGTGAGGTGGGATAAACCTCCGCTGGGGTGGTTTAAATTGAATACGGATGGTAGTAGTATGGGTAATCCGGGCTCTTGTGGTATTGGTGGGGTTATTCGGGATGCTTCTGG
>NW_023345722.1:0-208 GCF_001411555.2 Juglans regia | reverse complement strand
CCCGCTAGGCATGGGAAATAAGAGAAGAGAAAATAGTAACAATCGGGACAGTTGTTGAGGTCTCAACCCCTTGGGAGCCAAGCCAAACCAGCAAACAACCCATCTTCGGCCGAGAGCACGCGTAGGAATCTAGTGCTAAGAAGCACCAAACACCATGCCACACTCACACCTCAAGGATGCCATGCACGAGGATCGAACCCCCACGAAG
>NW_023345721.1:0-208 GCF_001411555.2 Juglans regia | reverse complement strand
ACTGTTAGGCGTGCTCCTCCTCATTTTTGCTCCTCGTGTGAATAGCATGTTGGGCTACCGAAGGGTTCCTGTGTTGCATACCTACAAAGATGGAATTTGTCCCTTTCGTTGCCCCTTGTCCTTGTCGGTGCTCATCTTTGGGTGCTGGCTGGACTCTGAAGTTGTCCACGTGTTACCATGCAAGCCTTCGAGTTTACGTTGGTTGTCA
>NW_023345720.1:0-208 GCF_001411555.2 Juglans regia | reverse complement strand
CATTGTCGCCCAGCGACAATCCAAGGGACGTTACTCAGTTTATTCCGCTCCCGAGTAACCAGAGGAGCTCCACCGAGATAATGCCCCATCTCGGCTTGGGGTCGTGATACGCACGCACCCAAATTCCATTCTTACATGAAAACCCAGTTTTCATAAACACATGAACATGAATGCAATACACGAAAACCCAGTTTTCCTTTACAAACAT
>NW_023345719.1:0-208 GCF_001411555.2 Juglans regia | reverse complement strand
ATCTTTGAGACAAGCATATGACTACTGGCAGGATCAACCAGGTAGCATTCATTCTCGATGCCGGCACCGCACGTAAACCTACCACTCCGGAAGGAGGATAGGATTAAGACGCGAGCACGACAATCGTTCGTGTCAAACGAGAACGCTCGGTTTGGGATAAAGAGGCCGGAGACCCCCCACACCAACACAATGTTCCGCATCCAAGAGC
>NW_023345718.1:0-208 GCF_001411555.2 Juglans regia | reverse complement strand
ACGCGTAGGAATCTAGTGCTAAGAAGCACCAAACACCATGCCACACTCACACCTCAAGGATGCCATGCACGAGGATCGAACCCCCACGAAGATCAACGCATCAGGAAGGAAACCGTATCAAGGTTCAACCCCATGGGAACAAGGCCATCAAGGTCCGGAAGCCACCTCAATGAAGCATGTGCGTAGCACTGGGTGCCATAACACCATC
>NW_023345717.1:0-296 GCF_001411555.2 Juglans regia | reverse complement strand
TTGGCCTAACCGAATATCTCCTTCCATAAAATTTCATATGTTCGAAACTAACATCAAATATCTTCAAAATAACATTCTAACATGTATATAAGATGCTTAGGATCTTCCAATAAAAATATCAAAGCCATTGGAATAAGATTAAACCACAAAAGATTTAAACTTTCTCAAAACAGAAACTGTTTTTCCTCTTCTAGTTTCTAAGTTTCTAGACCTAAGAAAATATTTCACCAAAACTTTTAATCATGCAACAAATCCTCAACCAATAATCATATACACATGTTAACAGTACTCCATAA
>NW_023345716.1:0-208 GCF_001411555.2 Juglans regia | reverse complement strand
CCTTGATCTTCTGAGAAGGGTTCGAGTGAGAGCATACCTGTCGGGACCCGAAAGATGGTGAACTATGCCTGAGCGGGGCGAAGCCAGAGGAAACTCTGGTGGAGTCCCGCAGCGATACTGACGTGCAAATCGTTCGTCTGACTTGGGTATAGGGGCGAAAGACTAATCGAACCGTCTAGTAGCTGGTTCCCTCCGAAGTTTCCCTCAG
>NW_023345715.1:0-208 GCF_001411555.2 Juglans regia | reverse complement strand
ATCCGACCGGGGCGCATCGCCGGCCCCCATCCGCTTCCCTCCCGACAATTTCAAGCACTCTTTGACTCTCTTTTCAAAGTCCTTTTCATCTTTCCCTCGCGGTATTTGTTTGCTATCGGTCTCTCGCCCATATTTAGCCTTGGACGGAATTTACCGCCCAATTGGGGCTGCATTCCCAAACAACCCGACTCGCCGACAGCGCCTCGTG
>NW_023345714.1:0-208 GCF_001411555.2 Juglans regia | reverse complement strand
AGCACACGGGAGGCCAATGTCTTCCCCGCACCCCACACATCATAAGAAGTGTTTGGGGTTGGGGCAACGATGCGTGACACCCAGGCAGACGTGCCCTCGGCCGATTGGCTTCGGGCGCAACTTGCGTTCAAAGACTCGATGATTCGCGGGATTCTGCAATTCACACCAAGTATCGCATTTCGCTACGTTCTTCATCGATGCGAGAGCC
>NW_023345710.1:0-208 GCF_001411555.2 Juglans regia | reverse complement strand
GTCGGCGAGTCGGGTTGTTTGGGAATGCAGCCCCAATTGGGCGGTAAATTCCGTCCAAGGCTAAATATGGGCGAGAGACCGATAGCAAACAAGTACCGCGAGGGTAAGATGAAAAGGACTTTGAAAAGAGAGTCAAAGAGTGCTTGAAATTGTCGGGAGGGAAGCGGATGGGGGCCGGCGATGCGCCCCGGTCGGATGTGGAACGGTG
>NW_023345709.1:0-208 GCF_001411555.2 Juglans regia | reverse complement strand
ATTGAGGTGGCTTCCGGACCTTGATGGCCTTGTTCCCATGGGGTTGAACCTTGATACGGTTTCCTTCTTGATGCGTTGATCTTCGTGGGGGTTCGATCCTCGTGTATGGCATCCTTGAGGTGTGAGTGTGGCATGGTGTTTGGTGCTTCTTAGCACTAGATTCCTACGCGTGCTCTCGGCCGACGATGGGTTGTTTGCTGGTTTGGCT
>NW_023345708.1:0-258 GCF_001411555.2 Juglans regia | reverse complement strand
GAAAATCTCGCCCTGCCCATCGCGTAGCCATGGGTTTGGATCAGATCTCCGTTTGGATTGGGATCGGAAGGACGCTAGAATGTCGCTCAAGGATTATATGAATTTTAAGTCATTAGTTTGATGGGTGCGATCATACCAGCACTAATGCACCGGATCCCATCAGAACTCCGCAGTTAAGCGTGCTTGGGCGAGAGTAGTACTAGGATGGGTGACCTCCTGGGAAGTCCTCGTGTTGCACCCCTCGTTTTTGTTTTTTCC
>NW_023345707.1:0-208 GCF_001411555.2 Juglans regia | reverse complement strand
ATGCGTTGATCTTCGTGGGGGTTCGATCCTCGTGCATGGCATCCTTGAGGTGTGAGTGTGGCATGGTGTTTGGTGCTTCTTAGCACTAGATTCCTACGCGTGCACTCGGCCGACGATGGGTTGTTTGCTGGTTTGGCTTGGCTCCCAAGGGGTTGAGACCTCAACAACTGTCCCGATTGTTACTATTTTCTCTTCTCTTATTTCCCAT
>NW_023345706.1:0-208 GCF_001411555.2 Juglans regia | reverse complement strand
TTCTTTTCCTCCGCTTATTGATATGCTTAAATTCAGCGGGTAATCCCGCCTGACCTGGGGTCGCGATGGTAGAGTCGCAGGAACGACGCAATAGGGTCGAGGAACACCTTCACAGCGACGGGCAACACACGACGGGTCACGAGGGTTTCTCAACCACCGATTGTCGTGGCGCTCGTCGCCTAGGACTCACTTTTAGGCTAACCGCGAG
>NW_023345705.1:0-208 GCF_001411555.2 Juglans regia | reverse complement strand
AGGAAAAATAGTTTCTGTTTTGAGAAAGTTTAAATCTTTTATGGTTTAATCTTATTCCAATGGCTTTGATATTTTTATTGGAAGATCCTAAGCATCTTATATACGTGTTAGAATGTTATTTTGAAGATATTTGATGTTAGTTTCGAACATATGAAATTTTATGGAAGGAGATATTCGGTTAGGCCAAAGTGATGATGTTCTTGGCTAA
>NW_023345704.1:0-208 GCF_001411555.2 Juglans regia | reverse complement strand
CGAAATGCGATACTTGGTGTGAATTGCAGAATCCCGCGAATCATCGAGTCTTTGAACGCAAGTTGCGCCCGAAGCCATTCGGCCGAGGGCACGTCTGCCTGGGTTTCACGCATCGTTGCCCCAACCCCAAACACTTCTTATGATGTGTGGGGTGCGGGGAAGACATTGGCCTCCCGTGTGCTTCTGCTCGCGGTTAGCCTAAAAGTGA
>NW_023345703.1:0-208 GCF_001411555.2 Juglans regia | reverse complement strand
CTGCCAAGGCATGCCATGGGGCTGTCAAGTCAGGCCATTGGGCTTGCAATGGGGCGTGCAAGCGGGGCAAGCCATGGGGCTGTCAAGGCAGGCCATGGGGCTTGTCACGGGGCTGCCAAGGCATGCCATGGGGCTTGCCACGGGGCTCGCTGTGCATGCCATGGGGCTGTCAAGGCAAGCCATGGGGCTGTCAAGTCAGGCCATGGGG
>NW_023345701.1:0-208 GCF_001411555.2 Juglans regia | reverse complement strand
TTTACCATGATACATAACGACTCTCGGCAACGGATATCTCGGCTCTCGCATCGATGAAGAACGTAGCGAAATGCGATACTTGGTGTGAATTGCAGAATCCCGCAAATCATCGAGTCTTTGAACGCAAGTTGCGCCCGAAGCCATTCGGCCGAGGGCACGTCTGCCTGGGTGTCACGCATCGTTGCCCCAACCCCAAACACTTCTTATG
>NW_023345700.1:0-208 GCF_001411555.2 Juglans regia | reverse complement strand
GTAAGCAGAACTGGCGATGCGGGATGAACCGGAAGCCGGGTTACGGTGCCCAACTGCGCGCTAACCTAGAACCCACAAAGGGTGTTGGTCGATTAAGACAGCAGTACGGTGGTCATGGAAGTCGAAATCCGCTAAGGAGTGTGTAACAACTCACCTGCCGAATCAACTAGCCCCGAAAATGGATGGCGCTGAAGCGCGCGACCTATAC
>NW_023345699.1:0-208 GCF_001411555.2 Juglans regia | reverse complement strand
CCTTGACAGCCCCGTGGCAAGCCCCATGGCTCCCCATGGCTTGGCCCATGGCTTGCCCCAAGGCACGCCGCGACACACCCGTGGTGCTTTGCCTACCATGTCAGGCACACAAAGGTCCGACGAAGAACACCGTAGATCACACAAACTCTACAAAAGCAATCTTCCTTGTTGCCTCAAAAGATTGCAATACAACACTCACAACATGGCC
>NW_023345697.1:0-298 GCF_001411555.2 Juglans regia | reverse complement strand
GCTAATTTTTCTGAAGTTTGTGCAATTAGTGTTGTTGATTTTTCTGAAGTAATCGAGTTTCTGATTTTTCTGAGGTTGTTTATTATCGCGTCCAGCCAGCCAACCCCCCATGAGCTTGTATTTTTTTTTTCGGTTCTTTTTTTTTTTTCTGTTTGCTATGTAACAGCCCGCTAGAAATTCATTGGCGGAATTTCTTTTGACTTTAGGACTCTCGTGAAAACCCCATAAGTTTTTACGAATCGACCTATTGCATAGGTTTTAGTCTGTCAACATAGTCAGTGTTATCACTCACTATGCT
>NW_023345695.1:0-208 GCF_001411555.2 Juglans regia | reverse complement strand
CTGCCCCCCTTTGAGCCCCTCTATGTTTTTAGGGGGGGTTCCCATGTCTGCATTGGGGTTGTCCTTCCCCTTTGTCCCCCTTTTTTCAGACTAGCTGTACTTTCCCCGCCAAGCCATCTCCTTTTCGCCCTCCAGTCCTAGATGACATTCCATCCCTAAAATTTCATGAGGACTATCTGTAACTCCCATTCTTGTTGTGAGACTTAGG
>NW_023345694.1:0-208 GCF_001411555.2 Juglans regia | reverse complement strand
CATCGGTCCACGCCCCGAGTCGATCGGCAGACCGGCATACACCGTTCCACATCCGACCGGGGCGCATCGCCGGCCCCCATCCGCTTCCCTCCCGACAATTTCAATCACTCTTTGACTCTCTTTTCAAAGTCCTTTTCATCTTTCCCTCGCGGTACTTGTTTGCTATCGGTCTCTCGCCCATATTTAGCCTTGGACGGAATTTACCGCC
>NW_023345691.1:0-208 GCF_001411555.2 Juglans regia | reverse complement strand
AACAGTATACCTGAAGAACAATAGAAGAAGATACCGAAACTTCATATTAAACGTGGAAAGTAGCGAGTAACAAAAATGTGTAATACAGATAATATAATCTCAAATTGTCCACACTGGACAATTCAGGAATCAGTGGACACATAAATGTACACTGATTCCCGAACGGGTCTAAGGGTATTTATGCAATGTCACACACATCTAGCAAAAA
>NW_023345689.1:0-208 GCF_001411555.2 Juglans regia | reverse complement strand
GTAGCTGGTTCCCTCCGAAGTTTCCCTCAGGATAGCTGGAGCCCACGGGCGAGTTCTATCGGGTAAAGCCAATGATTAGAGGCATCGGGGGCGCAACGCCCTCGTCCTATTCTCAAACTTTAAATAGGTAGGACGGCACGGCTGCTTTGTTGAGTCGTGCCAAGGAATCGAGAGCTCCAAGTGGGCCATTTTTGGTAAGCAGAACTGG
>NW_023345687.1:0-208 GCF_001411555.2 Juglans regia | reverse complement strand
ATGGCTTGGCCCATGGCTTGCCCCAAGGCACGCCGCGACACACCCGTGGTGCTTTGCCTACCATGTCAAGCACACAAAGGTCCGACGAAGAACACCGTAGATCATACAAACTCTACAAAAGCAATCTTCCTTGTTGCCTCAAAAGATTGCAATACAACACTCACAACATGGCCCCCCAATGTTGCCACCCGACGTGCATGAACGGGGG
>NW_023345686.1:0-292 GCF_001411555.2 Juglans regia | reverse complement strand
ATTTTCCCAAAAATCCACTCCCGAGTGGTCCTTCTTGTCAATTTATCTCGCAAGGCGGAAAAAACAAAAACGAGGGGTGCAACACGAGGACTTCCCAGGAGGTCACCCATCCTAGTACTACTCTCGCCCAAGCACGCTTAACTTCGGAGTTCTGATGGGATCCGGTGCATTAGTGCTAGTATGATCGCACCCATCAAACTAATTACTTAAAATTCAAATAATCCTTGAGCGACATACTAGCGTCCTTCCGATCCCAATCCAAACGGAGATCTGATCCAAACCCATCGCTACG
>NW_023345685.1:0-208 GCF_001411555.2 Juglans regia | reverse complement strand
CAGGTTAGTTTTACCCTACTGATGACAGTGTCGCAATAGTAATTCAACCTAGTACGAGAGGAACCGTTGATTCGCACAATTGGTCATCGCGCTTGGTTGAAAAACCAGTGGCGCGAAGCTACCGTGCGCTGGATTATGACTGAACGCCTCTAAGTCAGAATCCGGGCTAGAAGCGACGCGTGCGCCCGTCGCCCGATTGCCGACCTGC
>NW_023345684.1:0-208 GCF_001411555.2 Juglans regia | reverse complement strand
CGCCTAGGACTCACTTTTAGGCTAACCGCGAGCAGAAGCACACGGGAGGCCAATGTCTTCCCCGCACCCCACACATCATAAGAAGTGTTTGGGGTTGGGGCAAGGATGCGTGACACCCAGGCAGACGTGCCCTCGGCCGAATGGCTTCGGGCGCAACTTGCGTTCAAAGACTCGATGATTCGCGGGATTCTGCAATTCACACCAAGTA
>NW_023345683.1:0-208 GCF_001411555.2 Juglans regia | reverse complement strand
AATTTGACTCAACACGGGGAAACTTACCAGGTCCAGACATAGTAAGGATTGACAGACTGAGAGCTCTTTCTTGATTCTATGGGTGGTGGTGCATGGCCGTTCTAAGTTGGTGGAGCGATTTGTCTGGTTAATTCCGTTAACGAACGAGACCTCAGCCTGCTAACTAGCTATGCGGAGGTGACCTTCCGCGGCCAGCTTCTTAGAGGGA
>NW_023345682.1:0-208 GCF_001411555.2 Juglans regia | reverse complement strand
AGGCCCGGGTAATCTTTGAAATTTCATCGTGATGGGGATAGATCATTGCAATTGTTGGTCTTCAACGAGGAATTCCTAGTAAGCGCGAGTCATCAGCTCGCGTTTACTACGTCCCTGCCCTTTGTACACACCGCCCGTCGCTCCTACCGATTGAATGGTCCGGTGAAGTGTTCGGATCGAGGCGATGTGGGCGGTTCGCTGCCGGCAA
>NW_023345681.1:0-208 GCF_001411555.2 Juglans regia | reverse complement strand
GCAAGCCATCGGGCTGCCAAGGCATGGCCCGTGGGCACCGTGCTAACCTCGCTGTGCATGCCATGGGGCTGTCAAGGAAAGCCATGGGGCTGTCAAGGCATGGCGCGTGGGCACCGTGCTAACCTCGCTGTGCATGCCATGGGGCATGCCATGGGCACCACCGAGGCAAGCCATGGGGCTGTCAAGGCATCGCCCGTGGGCACCGTGC
>NW_023345680.1:0-208 GCF_001411555.2 Juglans regia | reverse complement strand
ATGCTAGACTTTGCATTAAATAAAATGAACTGAGGTCCTTTTTGGAAAATGTACATGTTCTGCTATGAAAAGAAATTTGAAAACAACCTCAGATATTTGTTCTACATTACTCATGAGATTCTGTTTAAGAATAACGTATTTTCTGTCATGACTGGTGTAGACATGAGCTTATTTTTGACATTTTGTTTCTGAACTTTGAAAATGAGAG
>NW_023345678.1:0-208 GCF_001411555.2 Juglans regia | reverse complement strand
CGCATCGCCAGTTCTGCTTACCAAAAATGGCCCACTTGGAGCTCTCGATTCCTTGGCACGACTCAACAAAGCAGCCGTGCCGTCCTACCTATTTAAAGTTTGAAAATAGGTCGAGGGCGTTGCGCCCCCGATGCCTCTAATCATTGGCTTTACCCGATAGAACTCGCCCGTGGGCTCCAGCTATCCTGAGGGAAACTTCGGAGGGAAC
>NW_023345676.1:0-208 GCF_001411555.2 Juglans regia | reverse complement strand
GTGGTGTCGAGCCTGCCCCGCTAGGCATGGGAAATAAGAGAAGAGAAAATAGTAACAATCGGGACAGTTGTTGAGGTCTCAACCCCTTGGGAGCCAAGCCAAAACAGCAAACAACCCATCGTCGGCCGAGAGCACGCGTAGGAATCTAGTGCTAAGAAGCACCAAACACCATGCCACACTCACACCTCAAGGATGCCATGCACGAGGA
>NW_023345675.1:0-261 GCF_001411555.2 Juglans regia | reverse complement strand
GACTCCGTGGTCCTTCTGCTGGCGGGGACTAGAGGATGTCTGGCCATGTACGCGCTGGGCGCGGAACTGGGCATCGCTCGTTGCGTAGTGGGTGCTCGGCCATGTACGCGCTGGGCGCGGAACTGGGCATCGCTACGAAGCCAGGACATGCGGGTGGTCCCTAGGGGAGGCCATGGTGCATAGGGTATTGACGGATTAAATGGACTATTTTCTGGGAAAATAGTGTGAGTTGGATTTTGTGTAAATCATTTTCTGGGAAAA
>NW_023345674.1:0-208 GCF_001411555.2 Juglans regia | reverse complement strand
CCGCTGAGGACGCTTCTCCAGACTACAATTCGAATGCCGAGTGGCACCCGATTCTCAAGCTGGGCTCTTCCCGGTTCGCTCGCCGTTACTAGGGGAATCCTTGAAAGTTTCTTTTCCTCCGCTTATTGATATGCTTAAATTCAGCGGGTAATCCCGCCTGACCTGGGGTCGCGATGGTAGAGTCGCAGGAACGACGCAATAGGGTCGA
>NW_023345673.1:0-209 GCF_001411555.2 Juglans regia | reverse complement strand
ATCCAAACAAATAGGCCCAACCGCCATGGGGTAGACTAGAGCACCCGAGGGCTAGCCAACGTGAGAAAGCCCCTAGCACGACCGATTGCCCCCATCAACAAGCCAGATGCGCGGCACTAGGTGCCACCAAATCCGTCCCTAAAGCACAAGCTTGTTGCTAGAAAGCAAGCGAGAATGTAGGAATCACCCCCACGAAAGCGAGCCCAAAA
>NW_023345671.1:0-208 GCF_001411555.2 Juglans regia | reverse complement strand
CCTTGTCCTTGTCGGTGCTCATCTTTGGGTGCTGGCTGGACTCTGAAGTTGTCCACGTGTTACCATGCAAGCCTTCGAGTTTACGTTGGTTGTCATGGACCATATGGGCGTTCTCGTGCTCTTGGATGCGGAACATTGTGTTGGTGTGGGGGGTCTCCGGCCTCTTTATCCCAAACCGAGCGTTCTCGTTTGACACGAACGATTGTCG
>NW_023345670.1:0-208 GCF_001411555.2 Juglans regia | reverse complement strand
AATTACCCAATCCTGACACGGGGAGGTAGTGACAATAAATAACAATACCGGGCTCTTACGAGTCTGGTAATTGGAATGAGTACAATCTAAATCCCTTAACGAGAATCCATTGGAGGGCAAGTCTGGTGCCAGCAGCCGCGGTAATTCCAGCTCCAATAGCGTATATTTAAGTTGTTGCAGTTAAAAAGCTCGTAGTTGGATCTTGGGT
>NW_023345669.1:0-208 GCF_001411555.2 Juglans regia | reverse complement strand
GAGAAGAGAAAATAGTAACAATCGGGACAGTTGTTGAGGTCTCAACCCCTTGGGAGCCAAGCCAAACCAGCAAACAACCCATCGTCGGCCGAGAGCACGCGTAGTAATCTAGTGCTAAGAAGCACCAAACACCATGCCACACTCACACCTCAAGGATGCCATGCACGAGGATCGAACCCCCACGAAGATCAACGCATCAAGAAGGAAA
>NW_023345668.1:0-208 GCF_001411555.2 Juglans regia | reverse complement strand
GGCCGCGGAAGGTCACCTCCGCATAGCTAGTTAGCAGGCTGAGGTCTCGTTCGTTAACGGAATTAACCAGACAAATCGCTCCACCAACTAAGAACGGCCATGCATCACCACCCATAGAATCAAGAAAGAGCTCTCAGTCTGTCAATCCTTACTATGTCTGGACCTGGTAAGTTTCCCCGTGTTGAGTCAAATTAAGCCGCAGGCTCCA
>NW_023345667.1:0-208 GCF_001411555.2 Juglans regia | reverse complement strand
AACGGATATCTCGGCTCTCGCATCGATGAAGAACGTAGCGAAATGCGATACTTGGTGTGAATTGCAGAATCCCGCGAATCATCGAGTCTTTGAACGCAAGTTGGGCCCGAAGCCATTCGGCCGAGGGCACGTCTGCCTGGGTGTCACGCATCGTTGCCCCAACCCCAAACACTTCTTATGATGTGTGGGGTGCGGGGAAGACATTGGC
>NW_023345666.1:0-208 GCF_001411555.2 Juglans regia | reverse complement strand
CAATCGTTCGTGTCAAACGAGAACGCTCGGTTTGGGATAAAGAGGCCGGAGACCCCCCACACCAACACAATGTTCCGCATCCAAGAGCACGAGAACGCCCACATTGTCCATGACAACCAACGTAAACTCGAAGGCTTGCATGGTAACACGTGGACAACTTCAGAGTCCAGCCAGCACCCAAAGATGAGCACCGACAAGGACAAGGGGC
>NW_023345665.1:0-208 GCF_001411555.2 Juglans regia | reverse complement strand
ATGATTAAGAAAATATTTTTTAATAATATTATGATTTTTTTTTAAATATTTAAAATAGTCATATTACAGCCCCCGTTGGGGGCTCCCGTTGAGCTTAACATGTATTTTTTATGTGTAATTTTTTAATTTATTTTTTATATAGATTTTTTTTACACTTATAAATATTTTTAAAAAATAAAATAAATTTAAAATATTATTAAAAAACACT
>NW_023345664.1:0-209 GCF_001411555.2 Juglans regia | reverse complement strand
TTGTAAAAAGCTTGGGCAAAGTGGTAAAAATAAGAGTTGCTCCGATTCCCCCCGTGTTGGGGAATACTTACACTATGGTCATGGTAGTACCACAGGATGCCCGCTAGCAAACGACTCCAACCTCTTATTTTTGCCACTTTGCACTGAATCGGTTTTGTACAAAGCTTGGGCAAAGTGGTAAAAATAAGAGTTGCTCCAATTCCCCCCGT
>NW_023345663.1:0-208 GCF_001411555.2 Juglans regia | reverse complement strand
CACCTCCGCATAGCTAGTTAGCAGGCTGAGGTCTCGTTCGTTAACGGAATTAACCAGACAAATCGCTCCACCAACTAAGAACGGCCATGCACCACCACCCATAAAATCAAGAAAGAGCTCTCAGTCTGTCAATCCTTACTATGTCTGGACCTGGTAAGTTTCCCCGTGTTGAGTCAAATTAAGCCGCAGGCTCCACTCCTGGTGGTGC
>NW_023345662.1:0-208 GCF_001411555.2 Juglans regia | reverse complement strand
AATGCGATACTTGGTGTGAATTGCAGAATCCCGCGAATCATCGAGTCTTTGAACGCAAGTTGCGCCCGAAGCCATTCGGCCGAGGGCACGTCTGCCTGGGTGTAACGCATCGTTGCCCCAACCCCAAACACTTCTTATGATGTGTGGGGTGCGGGGAAGACATTGGCCTCCCGTGTGCTTCTGCTCGCGGTTAGCCTAAAAGTGAGTC
>NW_023345660.1:0-208 GCF_001411555.2 Juglans regia | reverse complement strand
AAATAGGTAGGACGGCACGGCTGCTTTGTTGAGTCGTGCCAAGGAATCGAGAGCTCCAAGTGGGCCATTTTTGGTAAGCAGAACTGGCGATGCGGGATGAACCGTAAGCCGGGTTACGGTGCCCAACTGCGCGCTAACCTAGAACCCACAAAGGGTGTTGGTCGATTAAGACAGCAGGACGGTGGTCATGGAAGTCGAAATCCGCTAA
>NW_023345658.1:0-208 GCF_001411555.2 Juglans regia | reverse complement strand
GCCCTCCAATGGATCCTCGTTAAGGGATTTAGATTGTACTCATTCCAATTACCAGACTCGTAAGAGCCCGGTATTGTTATTTATTGTCACTACCTCCCCGTGTAAGGATTGGGTAATTTGCGCGCCTGCTGCCTTCCTTGGATGTGGTAGCCGTTTCTCAGGCTCCCTCTCCGGAATCGAACCCTAATTCTCCGTTACCCGTCACCAC
>NW_023345657.1:0-208 GCF_001411555.2 Juglans regia | reverse complement strand
TCGGCGTTAGTGCCTGGCGCGCTCCGGTGACCAGCTAATTAGGCCCCATTCGCAACCTGTTGACTGTACTTCGTCAACCCAGGGAATTTCACACCTATTTAGACGCTCCAGCGTGAACAAAGGAGTTCCACTAGGATATTACCCCATCCTAGCGCTAAGGGTCGTGATTGACATGAATGACTTAACTGGCAGACATGACATTTCGTAA
>NW_023345656.1:0-208 GCF_001411555.2 Juglans regia | reverse complement strand
AGCAAGCCTCACAATTTTTCGACATCGGGATTTTTTTATTTAATTTTTTTGATTAAATAAATCCGAAAAATCAAAAAAAATCGAAAATAGGCAAAAATCGATAGTTGATGCTTGGAACACATCCAAGATGTATTGGAATGAATTTAGGAAACCAATTTGGGTGGTTTCAATTGTCCAAAAGCACGAGACAAGTGTTCGCCCCCGTTCA
>NW_023345655.1:0-208 GCF_001411555.2 Juglans regia | reverse complement strand
AGGAACGACGCAATAGGGTCGAGGAGCACCTTCACAGCGACGGGCAACACACGACGGGTCACGAGGGTTTCTCAACCACCGATTGTCGTGGCGCTCGTCGCCTATGACTCACTTTTAGGCTAACCGCGAGCAGAAGCACACGGGAGGCCAATGTCTTCCCCGCACCCCACACATCATAAGAAGTGTTTGGGGTTGGGGCAACGATGCG
>NW_023345654.1:0-265 GCF_001411555.2 Juglans regia | reverse complement strand
AAAAATCCACTCCCGAGTGGTCCTTCTTGTCAATTTATCTCGCAAGGCGGAAAAAACAAAAACGAGGGGTGCAACACGAGGACTTCCCAGGAGGTCACCCATCCTAGTGCTACTCTCGCCCAAGCACGCTTAACTGCGAAGTTCTGATGGGATCCGGTGCATTAGTGCTGGTATGATCGCACCCATCAAACTAATTACTTAAAATTCATATAATCCTTGAGCGACATACTAGCGTCCTTCCGATCCCAATCCAAACGGAGAACTG
>NW_023345653.1:0-208 GCF_001411555.2 Juglans regia | reverse complement strand
AAAGACTCGATGATTCGCGGGATTCTGCAATTCACACCAAGTATCGCATTTCGCTACGTTCTTCATCGATGCGAGAGCCGAGATATCCGTTGCCGAGAGTCGTAATGTATCATGGTAAAGATGTCACCAACAACGCGCACACCGTTTCCGGGGCGCCCGTGGTTACTCCTTGTTTAAGTTCCTTGGCGCAGACCGCGCCGGGGTTCAT
>NW_023345651.1:0-208 GCF_001411555.2 Juglans regia | reverse complement strand
CATGTTGCAAAGGAGGCATCCAAACAAATAGGCCCAACCGCCATGGGGTAGACTAGAGCACACGAGGGCTAGCCAACGTGAGAAAGCCCCTAGCACGACCGATTTCCCCCATCAACAAGCCCATGCGTGGCACTAGGTGCCACCAAATCCGTCCCTAAAGCACAAGCTTGTTGCTAGAAAGCAATCGAGAATGTAGGAATCACCCCCA
>NW_023345650.1:0-208 GCF_001411555.2 Juglans regia | reverse complement strand
ACCACACACGAGGAGCGGTGGGCATATCTCAACGTGCCCTCCCAACCGTTTTTTGGGAGGGGGCATTACACCCCCACCCAGAAGGTTATTACATGTTCACAGGTAGTTCTGCTGGGCAGGTATCGACAATGATCCTTCCGCAGGTTCACCTACGGAAACCTTGTTACGACTTCTCCTTCCTCTAAATGATAAGGTTCAGTGGACTTCT
>NW_023345649.1:0-208 GCF_001411555.2 Juglans regia | reverse complement strand
CTACCTATTTAAAGTTTGAGAATAGGTCGAGGGCGTTGCGCCCCCGATGCCTCTAATCATTGGCTTTACCCGATAGAACTCGCCCGTGGGCTCCAGCTATCCTAAGGGAAACTTCGGAGGGAACCAGCTACTAGACGGTTCGATTAGTCTTTCGCCCCTATACCCAAGTCAGACGAACGATTTGCACGTCAGTATCGCTGCGGGCCTC
>NW_023345648.1:0-208 GCF_001411555.2 Juglans regia | reverse complement strand
TGCGTTCAAAGACTCGATGATTCGCGGGATTCTGCAATTCACACCAAGTATCGCATTTCGCTACGTTCTTCATCGATGCGAGAGCCGAGATATCCGTTGCCGAGTGTCGTTATGTATCATGGTAAAGATGTCACCAACAACGCGCACACCGTTTCCGGGGCGCCCGTGGTTACTCCTTGTTTAAGTTCCTTGGCGCAGACCGCGCCGG
>NW_023345647.1:0-208 GCF_001411555.2 Juglans regia | reverse complement strand
CCTACATTCTCGCTTGCTTTCTAGCAACAAGCTTGTGCTTTAGGGACGGATTTGGTGGCACCTAGTGCCGCGCATGGGCTTGTTGATGGGGGCAATCGGTCGTGTTAGGGGCTTTCTCACGTTGGCTAGCCCTCGGGTGCTCTAGTCTACCCCATGGCGGTTGGGCCTATTTGTTTGGATGCCTCCTTTGCAACATGCTTGTGCACGG
>NW_023345646.1:0-208 GCF_001411555.2 Juglans regia | reverse complement strand
CGGCCGAGGGCACGTCTGCCTGGGTGTCACGCATCGTTGCCCCAACCCCAAACACTTCTTATGATGTGTGGGGTGCGGGGAAGACATTGGCCTCCCGTGTGCTTTTGCTCGCGGTTAGCCTAAAAGTGAGTCCTAGGCGACGAGCGCCACGACAATCGGTGGTTGAGAAACCCTCGTGACCCGTCGTGTGTTGCCCGTCGCTGTGAAG
>NW_023345645.1:0-208 GCF_001411555.2 Juglans regia | reverse complement strand
AAAATCGGTGCACGACGTGCTCCCGCAAAGGGTGTTGGTCGAGTAAGACAGCAGGACGGTGCCCACGGGCCATGCCTTGACAGCCCCGCTCGCACGCCCCATGACTTGCCTTGACAGCCCCGTGGCTTGCCTTGGCAGCCCCGCTGGAAGCCCCATGGCTTGCCTTGGCAGCCCCGTGGCAAGCCCCATGGCCTGCCTTGACAGCCCC
>NW_023345644.1:0-208 GCF_001411555.2 Juglans regia | reverse complement strand
GAGGCATCGGGGGCGCAACGCCCTCGACCTATTCTCAAACTTTAAATAGGTAGGACGGCACGGCTGCTTTGTTGAGTCGTGCCAAGGAATCGAGAGCTCCAAGTTGGCCATTTTTGGTAAGCAGAACTGGCGATGCGGGATGAACCGGAAGCCGGGTTACGGTGCCCAACTGCGCGCTAACCTAGAACCCACAAAGGGTGTTGGTCGA
>NW_023345643.1:0-291 GCF_001411555.2 Juglans regia | reverse complement strand
AAGAACCCAGATTACAAGGGAGGAACGCCACAAAGGTTGTGATTTACCTTTGATAAGTTCAAGAGTTCAATCAAGAACAAGAGGAGAAAACTCAACTCACAAATAAAATTCAATATTGTCTAACTCTCAAATGATGCTACAAAGAGTTTTTAAAGCCAAACCTAATCAAAACCCTAGCCAAAATAAAGCCCCTTTTACCCAAAATTACCCTTGATGAACAGTACCGGCTACAGTACGCGTGGCTACAGTAACCCCAACAGTAAATTGATGAAACCCTAGTTCCTAAAATGT
>NW_023345642.1:0-208 GCF_001411555.2 Juglans regia | reverse complement strand
AGATTAAACGCTTGGTGCAAGTTGGTTCTAACAAAATTTTATTCAACTCATCTAAAACCATCTCAACTCATCTCTGAATCCAAACGGGATCAAAATAATTTGTTGTAAGGAGTATGGAGATAGAGAAGGGGGGAGGGCAGGAGTGGCTAGTTGGTTTGAAAGGGAGGGGACAACAATTTTCAATAGGAACGATATGATGAAGTGCTGA
>NW_023345639.1:0-208 GCF_001411555.2 Juglans regia | reverse complement strand
AAAGGAGGCATCCAAACAAATAGGCCCAACCGCCATGGGGTAGACTAGAGCACCCGAGGGCTAGCCAACGTGAGAAAGCCCCTAGCACGACCGATTGCCCCCATTAACAAGCCCATGCGCGGCACTAGGTGCCACCAAATCCGTCCCTAAAGCACAAGCTTGTTGCTAGAAAGCAAGCGAGAATGTAGGAATCACCCCCACGAAAGCG
>NW_023345638.1:0-208 GCF_001411555.2 Juglans regia | reverse complement strand
ATTAACCAGACAAATCGCTCCACCAACTAAGAACGGCCATGCACCACCACCCATAGAATCAAGAAAGAGCTCTCAGTCTGTCAATCCTTACTATGTCTGGACCTTGTAAGTTTCCCCGTGTTGAGTCAAATTAAGCCGCAGGCTCCACTCCTGGTGGTGCCCTTCCGTCAATTCCTTTAAGTTTCAGCCTTGCGACCATACTCCCCCC
>NW_023345637.1:0-208 GCF_001411555.2 Juglans regia | reverse complement strand
TTAGCGCGCAGTTGGGCACCGTACCCCGGCTTCCGGTTCATCCCGCATCGCCAGTTCTGCTTACCAAAAATGGCCCCCTTGGAGCTCTCGATTCCTTGGCACGCCTCAACAAAGCAGCCGTGCCGTCCTACCTATTTAAAGTTTGAGAATAGGTCGAGGGCGTTGCGCCCCCGATGCCTCTAATCATTGGCTTTACCCGATAGAACTC
>NW_023345636.1:0-208 GCF_001411555.2 Juglans regia | reverse complement strand
TCCCCCCCCCCCCCCCTCCCAAAATGGAACAACCCCTCCCCCCCCCATCCTTTCCCCTTTTTGGTAACCCCTAGCCGCCACAAACACTTACCATATTGAACTAACCCTAGCCGCCCATCCTCATTCCATATTTGGCAAACCCTAGCCGTCCATCCTCATTCCATATTTGGCCAACCCTAACCACCCATAATACCTTCCATATTTATTC
>NW_023345635.1:0-208 GCF_001411555.2 Juglans regia | reverse complement strand
CGTTCTGCTGGGCAGGTATCGACAATGATCCTTCCGCAGGTTCACCTACGGAAACCTTGTTACGACTTCTCCTTCCTCTAAATGATAAGGTTCAGTGGACTTCACGCGACGTTGCCGGCAGCGAACCGCCCACATCGCCTCGATCCGAACACTTCACCGGACCATTCAATCGGTAGGAGCGACGGGCGGTGTGTACAAAGGGCAGGGA
>NW_023345634.1:0-208 GCF_001411555.2 Juglans regia | reverse complement strand
CGATTTTTGCCTATTTTCGATTTTTTTTGATTTTTCGGATTTATTTAATCAAAAAAATTAAATAAAAAAATCCCGATGTCGAAAAATTGTGAGGCTTGCTCCTATTTCAAGATATGATTTTTCTAAGCATGCCTGCAAAAAATCTCGTCCAAATTCAAAGTATTTCGATAAAAAAGGCCTTTATGTTTCCTCGGACATTTGATGTTTC
>NW_023345633.1:0-208 GCF_001411555.2 Juglans regia | reverse complement strand
CTTGGCCCATGGCTTGCCCCAAGGCACGCCGCGACACACCCGTGGTGCTTTGCCTACCATGTCAAGCACACAAAGGTCCGACGAAGAACACCGTAGATCACACATACTCTACAAAAGCAATCTTCCTTGTTGCCTCAAAAGATTGCAATACAACACTCACAACATGGCCCCCCAATGTTGCCACCCGACGTGCATGAACGGGGGCGAA
>NW_023345632.1:0-241 GCF_001411555.2 Juglans regia | reverse complement strand
AGAAAATAGTAACAATCGGGACAGTTGTTGAGGTCTCAACCCCTTGGGAGCCAAGCCAAACCAGCAAACAACCCATCGTCGGCCGAGAGCACGCGTAGGAATCTAGCGCTAAGAAGCACCAAACACCATGCCACACTCACACCTCAAGGATGCCATGCACGAGGATCGAACCCCCACGAAGATCAACGCATCAAGAAGGAAACCGTATCAAGGTTCAACCCCATGGGAACAAGGCCATCAA
>NW_023345631.1:0-43097 GCF_001411555.2 Juglans regia | reverse complement strand
TAATTGCCAAGGAAAACAGAGAGGTTTTGTACTGGGTCCGAGATGGCGAAAGAAGAAACGTACTTATGTCTGCTGTCCGACATCGACAGGCTAAAATCTTTGGAATAATATACGGTTTAAGAGAGACGAAAGCTACATTACTATCAGCTCGAGATCATCTCGGCAATAACATATTACATGTAGCTGGGACGTTAACAGAATTCTCTCCGCCTGATCACATCACAGGTACTGCAGCTTTGAAGATGCAAAGAGAATTACAGTGGTTCAAGGTCAGCACTCCCTCTTTAATTATATATATATATATTTCTGTGTGCATGCTCTGATCTTTACTCACGTGGTACTGCATGTTACCAAATATATTTTAGTTATAAAATTTTTTTATAAAAATAAATTTATAAATTGATATAGTTTGACGTGTCACGTTAAATTATAAAATTATTTTTATATAAAATATAATTAACTTATCATATAAAGTTATATAGTTTGACGTGTCACGTTAAATTATAAAATTATTTTTATATAAAATATAATTAACTTATCATATAAAGTTATGATAATTTATAAATTTATTTTTATAATCGTAGTGCATTCTCTACCAAATATATATTTTCAGAAAGAGAGATAGGAGAGCAAATCCGTGCGTACCGGAACATATGATGAGATTAGAGATTTCGGCCTACAGTTTCCTACTTTTCTGAAAATAAAGTTAATAAACTACCAATCCATTGAGCGTGCACTATGTTCATTTGGGAACTGTCGTTATTACCGTCTGACCTTATAGTTGACATAATTGCCTCGGTGATCGTGACCAATAGCCGTAGACCGTCCCTAATAATATAATGATATATATAGTTATAGATTATATAAATATTATGTAATCGTTTTAAAAATAAATAAAATTTATTATTAAAATATTAATTTTTTAATATAAATCTTATATTTATTTATTTTTTTAAAAAAAATTACATAATACTTATATATTCTATAATTATAAATATAATTTCTCATTCTGTAATATTGGTTTCACCCCCACCCACCGAATTTCAAAAAATGGGGACCGCAGAAAATTAATTGATAAATTATACCCTTTTTAGCCCTATCCCCCTCTAGAGGTATTTTAGTGAGGAGTAATGTTATATATATTTATATTTTTATTTATAAGACTCATTTTGTTATTTTTTTTAAATTTAAAATTTAAATTTAAAATTTAAAATTAAAATTAAAATTTTATGATTTTATGATTTTCAATATATTAATAACTGACATGTGGAGAAGTAAGTTTTTTATAAATTTTTCTTAAGTACATTTAACATTTTTCTTTAGTGATAGTTTCTATAGGAATTGAACGATCCTATTTGGTCAAATACCTTGCGGAAAACTCATATGTTCCTTTCATTACAGACCTAATAATGTTATGCACCATATTTTCATTTTACTGTCATCTCATTATATAAAATATAACACATTTATCACTATTAAATGATAAAAAAAATCATCTAATAAAAGATTATATAATGATGATAAATGTGTTACATTTTATATAATAAGATGAAAGTGAGATGATAGTGTGATGTATAAAACTATCCATATTTCAATATACATAGATCTAAATATCAAGGCAATCACAGGTATCAAAACCACAATCTAGAAATTGAAAAACAACAAAAAATAATAAACACAAAATTTTAGTAGCAAAATAGAAATTCATTTAAAAAAAAAAAAAACTCTTTCATAATCTAAAACACAAAATTTTCAAATTACTTTTACGTAAAAACACTTGTACCTCCAGAAAACCCAACTTGCAATCTTGGCAAATGATCGGTTCGCCTCCCACCGTGGTGGCTCTAGAACTTCTAACAACTTTCTAAGTGGATCACTTTGACAAAAGAATCTCGAACTCCAGTGGTTATATGCTTTTCTATGGTTTGGCATTATCTCGAGGATTCAATATTCTCAAGGAAGACAATATATTATACGGTGTTGTGACCTCTATTTGTGTTTTTCACAATAATTAAAGTACTCGTCTTTTGTCGCCATGGATGCATAAGCTAGGTTCGATCAAATTGTCAGTCTTTCGAATATTAATGGGAAATTTTGGTTTCTTTTCTTTCTAAAATTTTGTGTATGATCAAATGTAGGGGGTGGAGAAGTTGTGCAATCCCATGTATAGGAACGAAAGAAACTTCGCCGGTTTGACTCCTGAACAAGTGTTCACGCAGACCCACAAAAAGTTGATTGAAGAGGGAGAGCGATGGACGAAGGACACGGCAAGTTCTTGTACAGTGGTAGGTACACTCATTATGACTATTATGTTCGCTGCAGCATTTACCGTCCCAGGAAGTAACAATCAAGATACCGGTTTTCCAATTTTCTTAAATAGAAAATTGTTTAAGATCTTTATAATAGCAGATTCTCTATCACTATTTTCTTCCTCAACTTCAGTATTGATATTTTTGGGAATCCTCACGTTACATTTTGAAGCAGAATATTTCCAAAAATCCTTGCCAACTAAGATGATAATGGGTCTTTTCACCCTCTTCTTCTCCATTGCAACAATGATGATAGCCTTTTCTTCTGCTATTTTGATTATGTTGCGTGGAGAATCCTGGATTGGCATTCCTCTTATTGGTTTAGCTAGTGTTCCTATTTCCTTGTATGTATACATGTACTTCGGCCTTCTTTTTCACATGTTTGTTTCAACCTATGGATCCGACACCTTTGATAGGAAAATGAAATCGGGGCTTGACTTGGGTTTCTCAATATGAATGATGTATGGATCATGTTCTATCAATATGTGGCGTACTAGTCAGGACGAATGATGCCCTTTCCCGACCACCTTTTTTATGTGTTTTTTTGGATAGATGACTGATGAATTTTAAGCTAGCTGTTGTGGCACATTTTGTAACTTGTCTTTTTCTTTTCTCATACCGTTGTTGTCCAAATTTGTATGTATTTGTGAAATCATCACTTGTTTGAAAAGTTTAGAAGTAAATTTAGTTATTTATATTATAGTTTTAACATTTTCCCTAATGCATAAGCTACAAGAGTTGCTATTTCTTATCTTTATTCATTATGGTTCTTATACACATAAATACAAATATTTCATAAATGCTCATTTCATGATTACTCCCCCGTTAATTAAGGTAATTATCATTTGTAATGAACCATTCTAATATTATTGAGAGATTGAATAAGAATAATTTTAGTAAACTTAAATTAAGTTAAATGAGTTATTTTGGATATGCCACTCGCCCAAATTTATTATGGTGAATTATGAATTATTATTGAGCTCAATAATTAGGTTAAAGTTTAATTAATATTTATGGATTAAGTAGGTCCTATTTAATTGGTGATAGGCTCGACTATTATTCAAAAAGCCCATAAAAATTTATTGGACGAGTTGAATACTAGGCCCATTAAAATTTATTGAATACTAGGCTTATGAAAATATGGAAAGCCCAAGAGCTTATTTGGATCATTTTAGCAAGCCAACCCTTTCGTTGGAGCCCAAATAAGGATCTGCAGAAAACAAATAAGGAGTACAAATATATACGTATACAAAAATGCTAGAAAGCACGCCGGTCATGAGATACGAAACACACAACCTCCATGTCATCAATAAACATATGATTTGGAAACATGATTTGTACATCCTATGGTGTAAAAGTCATGTGCACTTTCTTTAAAAAATATAGATAAATATGGGACTCACTTGAAAAAATTTACATTTTAATGGTAGGTCCTACTATATTCTAAAGGAATGCGTGAGCCTTACACACACTAAAATTGTATCTAATATTATTCTTTGATTTGTCTTACTTTTATTGTAACTTTTAATTAATGGCACTTCAGTTTGTAAAGCATTTCTAGTAAAAATAATAGCCCCTCAAAATCTTTAAAAAAAGAACTTCCTTCTCTTTAATTAATGGCATCTTACATATGGTAAGATTTATTGTCATCAACCTAGCCAAGATCTATGGAACATATCATCATAGTTAAAGATTACAGATGTCCTAAAACTCATTATCTTTTTTTCCCCTGAAATAAACGAAGAACGTGAAGTCATAGATCAAAAGGTAAACAGAATCTAAGTGGCCTGAGATTTTATTAAGTGTAATAATATAGAACTAATTAATATAGAATTATTCTACTTTTGGAAATTATTAGTAATATTGGTGCGTGAGCCATTTCGTAGGGTTCCAATTGCTTATTTGAATCACCACCCGACTTTGTAGACCACCTTCCAACTGTGATTCTGTTGAAAGTGCACGTGCCAAATAGGATTTTAGATGGATTAGCGCAAAAGAACAGAAGCAAACAAACACAAAATAAAATAAGAAAGAAAAAAGAGGAAGGGAAGGAGTTTTATGTTTCAGCTACATGTGAATAAATGGGAAATATTAACATGAATTAGGTAATTTTAGTGTTTAACAAGATTTTCGAACTATAAATGTTATTATTCAAATTTCTAAGTATATATATACTTAAAAGTGTCTCTCAATTGTTGAATGGTACTTTTATTTGCATTTTTTTCTAACATTTTGTATAACAAATACAGGAGGTGGAGAGCCTTTGCAATCCAACGATTACAACCTTTATGAACGCAGATGGTTTGACTCCTAGACAATTGTTTACAAAGACCCACAAGGACTTGATGAAAGAAGGAGAGCGATGGATGAAGGACACATCAACTTCTTGTACGGTAGTAGGTGCTCTCATTATCACTATTATGTTTGTAGCAGTATTTACGGTTCCAAGTGGTAATAACCAAGATACAGGCTTGCCAATATTCGTACATGATAACTTGTTTAAGATCTTTATAATAACTGATTCCCTGTCGCTTTTTTCTTCCTCGGCTTCAGTATTGATGTTTTTGGCGATCCTCACATCACGATACGTTGAAGAAGATTTTCTCAAATCCTTGCCTAAAAGAATGATAATAGGCATTTGCACCATCTTCTTCTCTATTGCAACTATGATGATAGCCTTTTCTACTGCTCTTGTATACTTAGAGTTTGTACCTAGTGTTACTAAAAAAAAATCATAATTTCTTTGAGTTTGTACTTAGTGTTACTAAAAAAAAAATCATAATTTATGTGAGTTTGTACCTAGTGTTACTAAAAAAAATCATAATTTATGTAGATCTGTCGGGAAAAAGAAAAACGCCAAGAATACACAATGTCTCAAAATTTTTCCTTTTTCTAAATAATTTTTTCTCAGTGACTTCAAATATGCGCAAAGGTTTCCTTTGCAGACAAGGGTTAAGTTAAACATGATCAGCTCCGCCCCTCATATGAAGTATAAGCAACAACGTCGGCATCTGATGAACCCAGCGACGAGACTCACTACTGCATAAAGCTCTTGTACAATTTCACTGGCAAAGTTTTAAGTTGTGATCCTTTCACCTGTTGATGACATAAACAAGCAAGAACACAATTTGATCTGTAATGGGTCATTAAGGGACAGAAACGCCATTTCCAGGCAGACGTGGCACTGCCATGAGTGGACATATGGTAGTGCCACGTTACCATTTAAATATTGTTTGTTTATAGTATTTTTAAAATAAAATTATGAAAATATGATTATTTATTTATGATAATTAAAATTGTATTAAATTAAAAGATCAACGTAAGAAGAGGTGAGATACCTTATATAAAAGCTCCAATATAATAACTACATTGCTCCGATGGAGAGGGAGTAAAATAAAAATAAACGGGACAATGAACTATGTTATCCCAGTAATGATACTCATAATTTCTTTTGTTTGTTTTTACGAATGAGATGAGATGAGTTGAGATTAAAGTTAAAATTTGAATAAATTATTGTTAGAATATATTTTTTAATATTATTTTTATTTTGAGATTTAAAAAAATTGAATTATTTATTTTATTTTATATAAAAATTTAAGAAAATTGTAATGATTAGATAAGATGAAATGAGATGAGTTGATAGAAATTGTGAAAACAAACAAAAGTAGTGCTCCATCTTTCGAGAGATGTAGCCTGAGGATGTCTAAGGCAAAAAGAAAAATAATTCTATTTTTTCTTATTTATTTTCATTCAATTTTTTGGTTTACTTAAAATATTTAAAAATTTTTTTTATAACATCATTAAAATATATTTTTTTAATCGCTAAATAAATAATAAAATCATAAAAAAAAAAGCCGTAAAAAATACTGTCGGGAGAAATGCTCGGGACCCATTATCGGAATCCCAAGCATTTCTCTTTCTTTTTATCGTTATCCACTCGTCATCCTACACGGTTATGAGCAAAATAGACATAAGAATGTTGCCAAGTAAAAGAATCCAATGACTTAAAAAATAATAATAATAAATAATAAATAAAAAATAAAAAGAAATAAAAATTCCAATGACAAGAGAGTAATTTCACGTTAGGGAAGAGTGAAGGAAGATGAAGGAAAAAAGAGCAATCTGATCATAAAATACTGCTGATTGGGCCATCGCCTCTTTCAGGCTTTTAGCATCAGATAAAGTACAGACAAACATCAGATAAAGTAAAGATACTAGATATAGTTATCATAACGCAACGTTTTGTCGTGGATCACATGGAGGTTATTATTCTACTCTAGATTAAAATTCTATTTAAGTTTTTATTCAAACTTTGAATATTTTAAATGAGCAAAATTATTTGAATTAATTTTTATAGTATTTATTATTTATTTAAAGTAGAGATTAAGGAGACGTTTGTATTCATAGCTTATTTCAATTCATCTTAACTCATCTCACTATTATTCATTACTACTAAACAATTTTAACTTACAAATTTTATTACTATTCATAACTTATCTCATTATCATTTACAATCCATCTCAATTCATCTTAAATCATTTTCGAATTCAAATATTTCTTAATTTAAGATTGTTCATCTAAATTTCAGCACGAGATTCCGAATATTTCCGAACAAGAATCCGGATTTCAAATTTAGACCGGAAATGGATTTTTTTTTTTTTGATGTTTTTTTGTTTAAATTGCCATTAAATGATATCCACTAATCTTGAAGGTGCGGCAAAGTAAATTATTATTACACCAACTAGAAGAGAAAATTGGCAAAATTGGATTCCCAAGGAAAATTGGCAGAGAGCAGTCAACCATACACTTGAACCTGCTGGCTGCAGAAACCAATGGACCAATGGTACAGAGCTGGAGCAAAGTATTACGATAGAATCGGTATTTTTTTTTTCTAGGGAAAATTGAAGCAAGTAAAGAATCCCAAAGGTTGTCTGCCCGTCAGACGTGTACTTTGTTCTTCGTTTTCTTGAATCGTAAGTGAGACATCCATCAAAAGTGCAACATTCAAACTTTTTTCTCAGAAGTCTTCAAATTTAAATAAAAAAAAAAAAAGAATGTTAATGATCTATAGTAGAATCATAACCTCCTTGTGTTCCACGACAAAACGTTGCGTTAAGATAAAGTTATATCTTTACTTTAGCTGATGCCAAAAGAAGCAATGTGACCCATAAAAAACCATAAAAGGTGATGGCCCAAGAAGTATGCAATATGTTATTTTCTTGAGAAGTACGTATGATCTCATGCAAGTTTTCAGATGATCTGCTCTAGAAATCAGCACATGATCATATTATATATTATATTATTTTTAAAAAGTTTTTATTAGTATTATATTCCTAATTGATCGATGGAATGTTGAAATAGCGCGCGATTGAAAATTTGTGGATAAGTGTTTTGACCTAAAGTATGTAATTTTCCATTAGTCACAACATCGAAATAAAAAAAAATAACCTGAAAACCTCTATCCAACATTCTCTATATAGAAAAATTGTGATCAGGGTTCACAAAAAAAAAAAAAAAAAAAAAATCGATTTTACTAATTATACTTGATCAATAATAATAGCCAAAAATAAGTGTTAATTCAAACTATCTTTTTATTTTCTCCAAGAAAAAAAATAAAATGCACTAGAAAATACTTAATTTTGAGAAATCTTATAAATTTATCGTACATATTACAGCCATATATACCCAACCGGACCACAGACAAAAGAATAAAGGTCAAAAGAATAAAAAAGAGTATTCACCAGGAAAAAGAAAAAGAGCACGCACCGTGCATATAAGATGCATGCATGGCTATATAAACTCTCTTCAAGTTAAGTTCTTCCACGTTCATCACAACTACTACGTACATAGATCAGGGTCCGGCAGTTAAAACAGCCCGTCCAGCTAGCACTGTAAGTACGCAATTGCAATATCATCCCTATTTTACTATTAGTATACATGATTAATTTTTTTAAAATGGGCAGATTATAGTTGATTTCAACCGATTTCAAATATTATAAAATAATGTTAAGTAATTAATTAGAAGCGTTGAAAGATAAAATATGCATGGAGTCATATATTTATTATTATTAGTTGACAGAAAAGAATAGGAGAGAAATAAATATTTTGTATTAAATTGTAACCGTACGTTGCACAAAATATTACTATTGTCGTACGTGTATATATATATTGATATCAATCCAGATTGCGTAATTTGCATATTTTAATTTATGCAGACAGTTGCTGGTCTTGTATACCTATTATTTGAGTTATTAACAATATCATATGCAATTAATTCATGATCCTGATCTCCAAACCTATCCATCGAGTGGCTGCATGCTAATTCTCCCTGATCTCTACTTCCCCCACACAATTAGACGTATATACCCAAAGGTCATCGAGTCTATAATTAAGCTATTAGTTTCTTATATATTTCAAAGCTCAGTTCAACATGACCAATCAATCTGTCTTTGTGGCCACCAAAATCTAGCCTGCATGCAGAAGCATCGCCACAAGGTGCACATGACATTGACTAGGGCGCTGCATGCACTAGTCTCACACATGACTTTCAAGTGCCGCCATGTAAGGCTCACACATGACACGTACGACACTTTAGGTTCCTCAAATTTATGTCTTTCATATTTGCACCATGCCACCCCCCACCACTACTATATAGCATGTGGCCGGCTTCATGCACTACAAGTACTTTACGACTTTTGGGTGCGCATGCATGCCAAAGTTCGATCGAGTCGTTCAATCCTAACTTTTATATTTATGAATATATTTTTGCTTTCCATACCTAAGGATCGATCTAGATCAGGAATATGAAGTAGAAATATCCATAAGAAAACTCTAAAAGATATATATTGCACCTTTTGTTAGAAGTATTAATTAGTATATCTGTAATAAAATCATTTTTAAAAGATATATATAGTCGGAATTGGAACTGTTGCGAAGTAGTCCAACCTTCGACTTCGACTTGAACTCCGATTTCAACTCTAAAAACTTCAATTATAATCGGAGTGGAGGGGTAAATAGAGTCGGAGTTTGGAATTTTTTTTCATATTCCTGCCGATAAGCACAAAATATTGCTTTTAGGATGATCATGAAAATTATGGATTTGTTGTTTCCAAATTTCACCTAACATGAATATTACTTCGTAATTTGACAGATTAAGCATGGCCACGACTATTCTTCCAGGCACAGTTGTTCCTGAAGTACTTCTTGGGAAGGAAAATTACGAGAACTGGAGTTCTTGCATAAAAAACTATTTGTTGGCCCAAGATCTTTGGGACATCATTGAAACAAGCATGGAACCTCCTTGTAAACCAGAGGACGATGATCATGAGGTTGAATTCAAGGCTTGGAGGAAGAAGAATGCTGCAACTTTACATGCAATTCAAATTTCATGTGGGATGAACATACTATCTGAGATCAAGGGTATTAGTTCTGCCAAAATTCTGTGGGATAAATTGGCTAAAAAGTATGAGCACCCCGCACAAGAAGGCCGAGTCAGCTTAAAATTGCTAGCAGCTGGCGGTGACATTCTCTATCTCTATTACTTTCATTTTTACTGCAAATTTTGTCTAGCTGATCACCAACACAAATTGCCACAGGGATTATAGTATATATGCCAATTCAGCTTTAATGAACCAAAAGTACTATCGCTAAAGGAATAATGGGTTAGATCTGGTTTTGAATATATACGTACGGATAAAAAGAATTCAAAGTACTTGTAGTACCACTCGGTCAGTATTAAAATTCCTAACTATCTTAGCTTGCTAGTAGCTTCAAGGTAACTCACTATCTATCTAATATATATAATAGGGGACAACATGAACCAGACCACTGGGTTTAGTGAGTATACGAAGTTGTACGAGGCCGTGCGAAACAGTGAGTGGGAAGTTGCAAATGAGTTCATTACGCAGCATCCCGATTCGGTGAGGGCAAAAATTACACATTTGGGACAGACGGTTCTTCACTTTGCAGTCCTTGCTCAGTGTGAAGATATAGCCAAATGGTTGGTGGAGGAGAAGATGTCGAAAGAAGACTTGGAAATACGAGATAATGAAGGTCTGACAGCTCTAGCTCTGACAATTATTTGTGGTTACCAGCGAATGGTGGAATGCATGATAACAAAGAACCCGGAATTGGTAACCGTTGGAAATAATCGGGGATTAGATAGTCCAATTGTTCTGGCTCTTCGTCATGGGCAAACAGAATTGGCCCACTATCTCTATGTTACGACCCCGTTTGAAGAGCTACTGCCCGAAAGAGGCCCCCTTGGTGCTACAGTTGTAACCAAAGCTATACATACTGCACATTATGGTAACAATCGTCTGACGTCGGTTATATTCAGTTTTAATCGGCCGTTATTCTTTCTGGCCTTCCTATTATTTCATTTCTGCGACTTTATATATATATATACACTATTCATATGGATAAATGATATTTACAATTATAGAGTAGGTAAGTGTTGCCCATTTACTTTAAAAAATGTAATAAATAAGAGACCAACATCATAAAAAAAGAAAAAAAAAATCTAATAGCTGTAGACTCCACATTTTTTAAATAATTGATTAAAAAAATTGTTCGATACTTACACACTTTATAATTATATCTAACTTTATTCTATTCATGTATGAATATATATAATTCTTTTTTTCTAATGACGTTGTATGTGTATATCATGTACGGTGCAAAACTAGATCTCGCTGAGAGGTTAATCCGGCGTTGTCCACGTTTGGCAATTACTCTAGACACAGACAACATCTGCCCTTTGTCCCTATTTGTTGGTACGAGTTCCCTATTCGGGGCTGAATTTCTGAAAGCGCCTTGGAATCATATGACCATGAGTTAGTACCACTCATATATCTCTGATATCTTCTCTTCTTGCTAATTTTCATTATATATCCATGCATGCATACATGATCTAGCATTGATATGATTTCTGCATAAATTCCATTTAACATCATCCAACAGTGGATTGCCCACATGAGTAAGAACAGGCCGGGGACGAAGCCGGGGGAGGAGCCCCAAGGCTCCTAAGAAATTTTTTTACTTGAGTGCTTTAGTTGTCCATCTTTCCCAACTTTTCATAATTTTAATGCTCGTATAAGTTTATAATATATATGGTCATCTTTCGTCAAAAACTAAGGGGTGTATATTTTCCATGATAACCTAATTTTAAGTGAGATATTTTTGTCATCATAAAATTAGTTTTCGGTCTCCAATAAACTTTTTTTCCTCTTGTATTTAATTTGAAGAAAATTATAATTTAATATTATATTATTTTTCTTTTAAAATTTATAATTATTTGAATGAAATATATTAATTTAATGAAAAAATCCACGTTTGGTCGGGTATATAGCTAGTTTGCAGTATGTAACTCGTGCTACTTAAAACCTTTTAATATAATTTATTATTATACATTATTAAGAAAACCCAAAGCCTAGTTTATCTTTCATATATAATTATCTTTTTTTTTAATAATTCGTATCTAACTCGTTACCAAAGTTTAGCGGCCTCTTTCTTTTATTTGTAACATATAAAAAGCTTACACGTAAAATTTTCAAAATTGTTAGAAGAATTAAATTTTGAAATTTATTTTTTTATTTTTTATATTTTTACTCACTTTATTTATTTATCATATCACTTTGTTGATTCATGTGTTCCTAAAAGTTTTCAGTTGAATTATTTATTCTAGCCTAAAAATATTTTACCCCTCATCCAAACTTATAGTCCTTATTATATATATATATATATATATATATATATATTTATATGTATATCTTCATCGCTGTGTAAGAAATTAGACTCGTCGATATATATATTGACTATGCACACCTCTTTGCATTGAGCCGCTCGTTACATATATATATATATATATATAGAGGAGAGGAAAATAAAATTAGGAAATAGAAAATAATCATATATATATATATATATATAGGAGAGGAAAATAAAATTAGGAAATAGAAAAGAATCTACGTACGCCATCGAAATATAATTTAGCAATACTATTATTCATCAAAATTATTACTTGTCAATTATTAACATTTATTGACTTTTTTTTTTTTTTTTAAAGAGGAAGTTAAGCTCGTTTCTCCTCGTCATGCGGATATTTTTAAATATTATTTGGACAATCGAAAGGAGGGACAAACTCATGCTGGATCTATCGGCGGATCAGGTAAGTTGTTGCCTAAACTTTCTTAAAGTCAAGTGTTTGGCGTACTTTAACGATGTAAATCATATTAATTTTGGCCCTTTGGGCGACTTCAATTTTCAAATATCCTAATATCTGAATTATAATATATATAAAGCCATGTGGAAGACCTTATATTTTCCATTTTGTGCATTATTATATATATGTTAACGAAGGAGTCTAATTTTGTCATTTACTTTTCTTGATAGCATACCAATTAGTAATGATCAATGGTGATCACTACTTGCATATATAATTTGTTATAGTCTAATTATCAGGACGATCGAGATCATGGATCAGGCGAGTTTTAATGAGATTTCTATAAACATGTTTGAACTCCATATGCATGTGATCATGCAATCTTAATATATCACTATAAGAAAACTGTTTATTTGCTACTAATTAATTCCAACAAAATGACTATTTGTAATTAAAATTAGTTACGAAAAATCTTTTAGTCGCAATAAATTGATCACAAAAATTCGTTTTTCTTGTTGTGTATATATTTGTCCAAACTTCAAAAACGCCTCATTATTTTTTTTTTCTTTTATTACTAATTTTTATATAACGTTTGAGTCATGAGTAAATTATTTTTTACTTTGCACTACGAGTTCTAGATATTGCTTTAACCATTTTCAAGTCTATTTATAAGCTGCTTGATGATCAGTAGATTCTCTTCCATTAGTCTCGCACAGTTAAATTGACAATGTTTTGGTAATTTCAAAGGAACCCATGATCAGGCCGCCGATTCAATGTCGATCCGGTCGTTAAAAAAACAATACCTACGTCTTCTGTTTGTTATGTTTGACTCGATGAGCTGGACTATGAACGAATATCAAATCGGGATAGAAAGTGGTCTTGCGCAAGCAATCTTCACTGCTGTGAGAGCAGGGATCATTGGCTTTGTTAGTTTAATTGTGGAGGAAAAACGAGAGCTTTTGTACTGGGTCCGAGATGGCAAAACAAGAAACGTACTTATGTCTGCTGTCCAACATCGACAGGCTATAATCTTTGGAATGATATTCGGTTTAAAAGAGACGAAAGCTACGTTACTATCAACTCGAGATAATCTCGGCAATAACATATTACATGTAGCAGGGACGTTAACAGAATTCTCTCCACTACTTGAGGATATCACAGGTGCAGCTTTGAAGATGCAAACAGAAGTACAGTGGTTTAAGGTCAGCACTCCCCCTTTAATTATATATATATTTTTGCGTGCATGCTCTGATCCTTACTCATACTGCATGTTACAAAATATATTTCATTACGAAGAAATTTTATAAAAATAAATTCATAAATTGATATAACTTAATTTATTACATTAAATTATAAATTATTTTTATATAAAATATAATTAATTTATCGTATAAAATTATATCAATTTATAAATTTAATTTTATATAAAAAAATTATAATAGTAGTACATTCTCTATCAAATATATACAACTCATCTATAATTGATCTACTATTTTTTATAAAATATAATTTATTTAAATTTTAGATACATCAAATTAAAATTAAATTTTAAAAAATTATTATTTTATTTAATAATAATTTAAAAGTAGTAAATTAGTTGATAGTATTTCTCTATTCAGAAAGAGAGATCGAGGGAGCAAATCCGTACGTACCAGAACATTTGATTTGATTTGATGAGATTAGAGGTTTCGGCCTTCCGTTTGCTACTTTTCAGAAAATAAACTACCAATCCATTGAGCGCGTACGAACATTACCGTTCGATTCTCTAAATTTTTTTTAAGAATATTTTTTATAATTTTATCTTAAATTTTATTTATTTTTAAAATTTTTTTTACATCTTATTCTTTATTATTTATCTATTCTATTAAAATAATATTCTTCTATTATTTTTTTATTACTTTTTTCTCTCACTTCTATTTACAAACTTAATTATTTAATATTTTTTCTTATGTTTTGAATTATTATTATAATGAATATTTTAAACAAAAATTTAAATTATTTTTTAGGGATTTAATAATATTTTTAAAATTATTATTTTTACATTTTAGTAATTATTTAAATTATTTTTAAAATTATTATTTAAAAATATAATAAATATGAATATAAGAAAAAATGTAGTTAATTAAAAAAAGAATTTATTTTATTTATTTAAATAAAATATTAATAAAAAATAATTTAAAGAATAAACAGTTCATATCTTAAATCAAAATTTTAAAATGGAGAATGAGATTTTTGAGCTTTTCTTTAAATTCTTCTCTGTAATTTAAGAATAATAGTGATACGAGGCCTGAGATGGAAATGCTCTACTATGTTCCGTTGGGAACTGTATTATTACTGTCTGACCTTATAGGTTGACATAATTGCCTTGGTGATCGTGACGAATAGCCGTAGCCCGAGAACCCTAGTACTGTAATCAGCGTTTCACCGAATTTCGAAAAATCGGGGCAGTAGAAAATTAATTGATAAATTAGACCCTTTTGACCCTATCCCCTTCTAGGAGTATTTAGCATCCACGAAGGATGGCTAAAATTTTAATAATTTATGCCATTAAGAGCCCGTTTGTTTTCAGAGATGAGATGAGATGAGATGAAATGAGATGAGTTAAGATTAAAGTTAAAAAGTTGAATAAAATATTGTTAAAATATATTTTTTAATATTATTGTTATTTTGAGATTTGAAAAAGTTGAATTGTTTATTTTATTTTGTGTGGAAATTTGAGAAAGTTATAATGATGAGGTGAGATGAGATGAGATGTTTTTGGAAAATAAACAAGGCCTAAGATTATGGACGTTGCTACGTCCACAGAAAATTTCTACCGAAATTTTCTACCGAACCGTTCAAACTCTTTTTTTTATTTTTTTAACTTTTTCTTTCACCATTTTTTTAAAGTATTTAGATATTTTTTAAAAATAAAAAAAATCACATATTCATTTAAAAATATTTACTTAATCATTAAGTAAAAAAAAAAATTTAAAAAAAATTTAAAAAAATTTTCGGTAAAAGATTTCGGTAGAAATCTTATGTGAAAATAGTATTTTCCTAAGATTATATATTGAATTCGACATTTTTAAAATAATTTGAATTTGAATTTGAATTTGAATTATAATATTTTACTAAATATAATTAATTACAACTGTTTCATTAAATATTAAAATATTAGTTTCTTGCTCTAAATAAATAAATAAAATTAATTAGAATATAATTAATATTTAACATTTAGAATTTAATTGTTATTAACATTTAATAATACTTTTTTTAATATTAATTTAATTAGAATATAATTATTATTAATATTTAATTAGTAGAACTACCAAATGTGATAAAAATAAATTAAATTATTAAATTAATAATATTTTATTATTATATAGAAAGTAAATGGATAATTCAATCTAAGGATTGAATTTAAATGGAATAGATAAATGTAAATTCATGTGATATTAGCTAAAATTTGAAGATGTATTTGACAAATCCAATGAGAAAATTCTTAGTGATAAGTTTTATAGGAATTGGACAATCCTATTTGGTCAAATACCTAGTGGAAAACTCTTATGTTCCTTTCATTACAAACCTAGTAATGTTATGCACCATATTTTCATTTCATTTTCATCTCATTATATGAGATATGACATATTTATCACTATTTTATGATAAAAAATCATTCAATAAAATATCACCTAATGATGATAAATGTATTACATCTTATATAATGAGATGATAGTGTGATATTTAGAATTTCACATATTTCAATATATATATCACATATATAGATCGAAATATCAAAGCAATCACAGGTATCAAAACCACAATCTAGAAATTAAAAAACAACAAAAAGTAATAAACACAAAATTTTAGTAACAAAGTATATAGAAATTCATTTAAAAAAAAAAATCTTCACAATACGGACCAATCCAAGTTATCTTCCACCATAGAATAATTGTGTAACAATTTACAAATTACTTTTACGTACAAACACTTGTACCTTCAGAAAACCCAACTTGCAATCTTGGCAAATGATCGGTTCGCCTCCCACCGTGGCTCTAGAACTTCTAACCTCTTTCTAAGTGGATCACTTTGACAAAAGAATCTCGAACTCCAGTGGTTGTATGCTTTTTTATGGTTTGGCATTATCTCGAGGATACAATATTCTCAAGGAAGACAATATATACGGTGTTGTGACCTCTATTTGTGTTTTTCACAATAATTAAAAGTACTCGCCTTTTGTCGCCATGGATGCATAAGCTAGGTTCGATCAAATTGTCATCAAATTGTCAGTCTTTCGAATATTAATGAGAAATTTTGGTTTCTTTTCTTTCTAAAATTTTGTGTATGATCAAATGTAGGGGGTGGAGAAGTTGTGCAATCCCATGTATAGGAACGAAAGAAACTTCGCCGGTTTGACTCCTGAACAAGTGTTCACGCAGACCCACAAAAAATTGATCGAAGAGGGAGAGCGATGGATGAAGGACACGGCAAGTTCTTGTACAGTGGTAGGTGCACTCATTATGACTATTATGTTCGCTGCAGCATTTACCGTCCCAGGAGGTAACAATCAAGATACAGGTTTTCCAATTTTATTAAACAGAAAATTGTTGAAGATCTTTATAATAGCAGATTCCCTATCGCTCTTTTCTTCCTCGACTTCAGTATTGATATTTTTGGGAATCCTCACATCACGTTTTGAAGCGAAATATTTCCGAAGATCCTTGCCAGCTAAGATGATAATGGGTCTTTCCACCCTCTTCTTCTCCATTGCAACAATGATGATAGCCTTCTATTCTGCTATTTTGATTATGTTGTGTGGAGAATCCTGGATTGTCATTCCTCTTATTGGTTTAGCTAGTGTTCCTATTTACTTGTATGTATCCATGCATTTCGGCCTTCTTGTTGACATGTTTGCTTCAACCTATGGATCTAGCACCTTTGATCGGAAGATGAAAATGGGGATTCACATGGGTTCTCATTTTGCATGATGTATATATGGATGTTCTATCAATATGTGGCGTACTAGTCGGGACGAATGAGGCCCTTCCCTGGCCGCCTTTTTTATGTGTTTTTTTTAGACAGATGATTGATGAATTCTAAGCTAGCTGTTGTGCCACATTTTTTTCTTTTCACATATCTGTTGCTGTCCAAATTTGTATGTATTTGTGAAATCATCACTTATTTGAAAAGTTTAAACTAATAGGAAGAAGTAAATTTAGTTATTTATATTATATTTTTAACATTTTCCCTAATGCATAAGCTACGAGAGTTGCTATTTCTTATCTTTATTCATTATAGTTCTTATACACATAAATACAAATATTTCATAAATGCTCTTTTCATGGTTGCTCCCCCGTTAATTAAGGTAATTATCATTTGCCCAATCTAATATTATTGAGAGATTGAATAAGAATAATTTTATTAAACTTAAATTAAGTTAAATGAGTTATTTTGGATATGCCACTTACCCAATTTTATTATGGTGAATTATGAATTATTATTGAGCTCAATAATTAGGTTAAAGTTTAATTAATATTTATGGATGAAGTAGGTCCTATTTAATTGGTGATAGGCTCAACTATTATTCTAAAAGCTCATAAAAATTTATTAGACGAGTTAGATTTATTTTGAACTTAGAGACCAGGCCCATTAAAATCTATTGAATATTATGAAAATATGGATAAGCCCAAGAGGTTATTTGGATCATTTAAGCAAGCCAACCCTTTCGTCGGAGCCCAAATAAAGATCCTACAGAAAACAAAAAAGGAGTACAAATATATACGTATAAAGACCAACCCAAGGCCGAAAACTCACGAAAAAACCCAAACCGGTGTACACCTAAAACCAAACCCAAACCGTTTCTATAAAAACTCCACTCCATGCACGTCTCCATCTTCAAGCACACTAGGGTTCACGGCTATTTATACTTTATAGTTTATACACATCCACGCACATTACTTCGATCCCCTCACACACGAAGAGAAGTCCCAGCCGCTGCAAGGGTGGTCGTCAACCCACTGTTCTGCCAAGCCTCACGTTGTGGCCGCCCCCTCCAGTCCACCAACACCCTCACGGCCTCCACTCAACACCTTGTCGCAGGGAACACAGCTTCCATGAAGACCACGCCGCTGCATCGTGAGACAACCTACGTTGCCCCTGTTTAAGCAACCCATAGCAGAGTAGCATGGACAGCCACCTCTCTTCCACACCGCAACAACCACCACGCTCCCTCCACGCCGTGAGCCTCTTCCTCCACGCATCAACCCCACACGGCAAACCCCTGTTCTAGCCAACTGCAAAACAGAGCAGTCCCACACGACCCCACTGCCGTAAACGGTGAAGTCCAACAGCCGCAGCCCACGCAGCAACAGAGCACGCTGGACAGCAACCCCACCGTGCTTCCCTGTGGCCTCCCCAACCTTGGACCAAAGTCCAACCGAAGTTACACCGTGGAAACAACGACGACAGCACCAGGTTGCTGGTGATTGTCGGACTGTAGCCCTCACCGCTCGATCGTACTCTTCCCCACCACCTTACGGTTTCACTGAGCATTGGCATTAGCTAGGCAATTGCCAAATTTAAAATTTGACTAAAAGTTAAAGTTTCGAGTTAATCCACTATCCTCTTCCAAAACTCAAAATAATATTATATATTTTAATAATAATTTTTATTTTTATTTTGCAAATTCATAATAGCCATTGAGAAAATTTATAGAGTAAAATATTGTTTTAAATGTGAATAGTGGCGTATCAAATTTAGAGAAATTGATGAATTTATTACACCTTAAAAGTGCTTAGAATTTTGACTACTTCAATGTAGATTATTTTTGAGTTACTCAGGCAAAATTTGACTAGGCACTGACATTTGGCTAAGCCAATACCATTATTTTTTAGAGCAATAGCATTGGACTAGCCAAATGCTAGCCAAGTTCAAATTTTGACTAATTTTTTTCAAAATCAACTGCATTGGACTAGCCAATTCACTTCAAATCAAGTTATGAACTATAATAAAGAGAAAATAATAGCCATATTTGGTGAGTTACTATTCATCAACCAAAATAATATTTTTTTAAAAAGTATTACCTCACCATAATAGAAACTGCAATTTCCCATGAATGAGTTTTGAGGCAAAAAGCAGATTTTTTCTGGGAATAGGATAAAAACCCTATTTCTACAAAATTTTGTTGTAGGAAGCTCGTGGGATAAAACTCGTCAAAAAAAGTATTATAGCCCATTAAAAATTTAAATCATGACCAATATACCTATCTTTTCCTACGACACTTCTATCGACAAAAGCCTATGAAGTTCATCACAAAAGCACGTACATTATCGTTTATGCTTGTGGGAATAAGAGCAATTACCACGAGAGGTAGGTAAGTATTAGTATTACCCACTAGAACATTTAGTGTAAAATACTTCTTCTGAAAAAAATATATATTTGCTGCGAGTTGTTTTCACAGCAAATGCTAAAAGAATTCATAAATAAATAAATAAAATTGTAAAAGCAAAAATAGATGAGAATGAGCCAAAAATTATAATAAAAAATTATTTAACATAAGCTAAAAAATTATATACAAACCTTGGAGATTCAAATTGACACTAATAACAATTTCAAAAAAAGAACTAAAATTGTGCTAACATGTTTTAAAGAAAAACTCCTAATGAGAACCCAATAGCAATAAAGAGTTTAGTGATTTGACACTAATAAAAACATTGAAGTGGAAACATAACTATTTCAGATTTCTATTTCCAGAACTATTTATCTCAGCTCTTCCATCATGTATCATATTGACAGTAGCAACCTCAACTATGTTGAGCTAAACACCAACCATGCAGGTTAGTAACCAATACCTTCAAAATTTCAATACGACTGTTAGTGCAATTGGATAACCAGACCTATTACAAAGAAAATGACTTATAAGTCATGTAGTGAATGAAAGAGCTGAAACAACACATACATTTGCCTTTGCTTCTTGGTATAGTGCCCTAATACGAGAAGTACCGACCCCAACATATATTTTCACAAACTGAGAGTACAGACCTCAAGAATTGGTTTTGAAAGTTTGAAATGCTCAGGTGCTTGAACTAGAATTTCCCTAGCTTTTTTTACATTACCAAAAACCTAACAATAAAATCAAGAAAGAGAGAAAACACTTACAATAATATTTGTAGCCTCAGGCATAATTTTAGATATATCAAGAATGAGAGAGAAAAAACATGTTAGATATTGTAAATGCATCAAATCATATGAAGCAGCAAAACTACATGTATAAGAAAATACTTTTCTTTTAGAAGTAAAAAGAGTGAAAACTACATGTAACAGAGTAAAAAAGCAAAACAATTGCACATAGAGACTGTAGAATAATTTTTGATTCTGAGTTGGCCTTCAACCGTGAACAAGGTGTATGATCTAGCACTTTTTTTTTTTTGGTTATCGTGAGAATAAGTATGGCCAAGTAATTATTGTACTTGTTTTGACAAAAAAAGCATACCAAGAAAGGAATATAATGGGAAAAGGCCATGCATGAGAGCTGCACTATAGTAAAGTACAATCTGCATAGCTGATGGTTCTGCCATTTACTTCATAGATATGTTATTTTTTCCAAAAAAAAAAAAAAAGGCTTATGAGAAGCACATAAAGATACGGATAATTGCATGCCTCCAAGAACATACACCATTGCAACAGAAGCTGTAAGGAACCCAGTTAATCTGTACTGTGTTGTAATGAGAAATGGAATGGGAATGGATTAATGGCTGCTATTTGATAAAAGGAACTAGAGAGTCACAAAGAAGATGAAGATAAAAATGGCTACACGCCTTGGGGTATTCGAGGTCCCCAATTCCTCCAAGAAAAACCAGAAAGTGTTTCAGTAATAATCTTCCAGAATGTCCCTCCCACCATTCAGGCGTGGGTTATATAACAGATACCTAGGAAATTACTACAGTACCCTTAAACTATAACAGACTGAATATAAGTAAACTACATTGTTTTACTGCTTTTAAAACACTACACTACATTTATTAAAACTATGTCGTATGATAGAAATCACAGCCCAAGTTGTAACTCTCTGCCTTTAAGCTTGCGATGTCGTTTCTCCAAGTAGCAACTTCAGACGGCAAGTTCCACTTCAGGTTAATAACAGAAGCCCAACCAAGACATTAAAAAATTACATCAAGTCATTTAAATCCTAAAGATTTTGCAGGGATCAATTCCATCTATGATGTTAGAGCCTTACAAAATAACAATCCAAGATCATTCTGTATTGCCTTTCAGTGCTTTCACAGTCCCCTCAACACTGCAAATCCATTCCAAGAACCAAGAAACAAATATATTTGCATTGCAGTTCACAAGTCTGTTAAACTTTGATCCATTCTACCAAGTAAGAACGTTTTTAGTACCTATTTTAAATTCCTCATTTTAGTTTAATTTTTCGTTTCCACACAATTCCAAGATAAACTTCACATAGAGAGAGAGAGAGAGAGAGAGAGAGTAAGATCAGCATAATATATGGCGAAATCAAGTCCTCAAAAATATCTTCTACAGGATCTTTACAAATATAAAGCACTACATTTTTATTGGCATAATCATCCAAATACCTTATCTCCAACATTCTCTTGTTGTTCCTTCACTTCCTAACGATAATCAAAACATTAGTCATATAAAAAAGAAATCAGAGCATAGAACAGAGTAATACGATTAACAACTACCTGCAATAAGCTCCTCGACAAACCCTATTTGAGATAGCAAGATAACTTATTTTAAATGTTATTAACGCAAAAGACTTCCACATCAATAATATATTGGATGACTTAAAAATTAGAATTGTAAATAGGTTTTTTTTTTTTTTTAAAAAAAAAAAAAATCAGATCTTACATGTTATTAAAACCATGTCAAGTTTAATTTTTTGGCATCTTTGGCTTTGAACCAATTATTTCTATTCTTGCTTTTATTTGGGTGGAGGTAAGTTGGTCTGCGTAATCCACTTCATCCCCAGGGAATTGAGAAACAAAAAAGTTATTGAGAAACTTCTTCTTCCTTTTTCTGCATTTTCCATCTCTTCTTTCAAATTTCAACCCATGTTTGTGAACTCGTGTCACAGTCATTACTCCATAGATTACAGCAAGTAAGTTTCCCCCCAACGATTTTGGGTTTGTGCTATATTTTTTTCTCCGAAATTCCATAGTTAAAAATATAGCACAAAGTTTGTATGTTTTCGTGCAGTATTTCCGTATACATGATACTCCTATATTGCGTTTGACTCTGCTTTTCGATCGCTGAGAAAACGAATTTTTGGTGGAGTTCTTACAGTGGGAGTCCTTCGGCTGCAGTTGATTCCACTACGGTGGAGTTCGTGTCTTGGGTAAATGCTTTCCTTCGTCTTTTTCTTCTTGCGCAGAAGGACTAGCAGGCGGGAAGAGGAATTTTTTATGGTCAAAATAATATTTGGCCAGAAGCTCTAGTCAGTGACCCTAGGAACCTTTTCAGTTCCTGCATGTCTCCTTTGCCAATTTAGCCTTAACCAATTTGCCTAATATCTTGGCTACATTAATAATCCTTTCCATCATGCAGCCATTACTAAATCCTTTTTTTTTTTATAGGTGCATCTCCTATTAATTCCATTATTTGTGGCATTAACTGAGTAGTACAAGGAGTTTTTCCTTCATCGCACAAGCGTAAATACGGTTACTTTTACTAAATCCTCGTGATTGTCAAAGAAGATCATCATCATCAATGACGCTACCAAGTTAATTTCTGAGTTCTTTTCCCTTCCTCCAAACTTCCAGAGATTACTACCCTCCTCAACGAGCATTTATTTGATTAGATGTGAATTAAATATTTCACAGCAGCTAAAGCTAGCACAATCCCAAAATTCATGGAGAAAGAAATTATATTAAAATTTGAAATTCAGTAGTAATACAGATAAAACCAACTTTCATGAACTATATTTCACAACAGCTAGAGCTAGCACAATCCCAAAAACCATGGAGAAGGAAATTATATTAAAATTTGAAATTCAGCAACAATATAGATAAAATCCACTTTCATAAACTTTCGGATGTATATCACCCAAAACAACATTTGACTAAGCTCCCAAAACCCCAAATCAATTCCAAATCAGTGTCTAAAAACTGATCCAAACCCATCCTACAACATCAAAAGTCCCTAATGTAGATAAAACACTGCAATTCGTAACAAATTCATAATCAATCATGGAGAGTATCTATAAAAAAAGTGAACTTACCCAAACAGTACACGAGAACTCTAAATCTAAGAAATCAAAACAAACATATATGAAGGCAATAACACTATGCTCAGATGAAAAGCTTGCAATACATATACCTAAAATGGGAGGGAAAATATTTGAAAAACACAAACCCATTCACTGAGCAGCAGCCCCCTCGTCCACACTCTGGTCGAGATCTCCCACATACGATGATGGAACCGAGAGAGAGAGAGAGAGAGAGAGAGAGAGAGAGAGAGAGAGAGACGCACACACAGAGAATAAGATAGAGAAAGAAACAGACGGAGGATTGAGAGACTCACCTACCCAGCGAGGTGGCAATGGCACAACAGCAGGCACGACTTGGGAAGGGCGGCAGTGAACTCACAGAGAATAGAGAGTGAGTATCGAGCTGGGGAAAAGAAAAAATGAGAAGGAAAAGAAAGAAAGGGGAATTCGCGAATGATTTTATCATGACATTTTGTAGCGATTACAAATCACCGCAAATATAGCCACAACGTTGCCGTCAAAGACCCATAACATGCTATGTCAGGCGATTCTATTTTCGGCGACAAATTATCGTCGCAAATAGTCTTTTTAGCGGTGATTCTCTCACTCTTCACAAGAAAAACACGGCTACAGTGAAAATGGCTTCTACCGTCCAATTGTTGCTTGCCGCAATTTTCTTTTGCCGCATAAACGGCTTTTTCTTGTAGTGTGGCTAGATTTGGCCAGTGAATAAATCTTAGACCAAAAATAATGTAGATTAATTGAGTCCATTGTAATAGATTTTTGTGCAACTTAACTAAACTTTAGCTAAATTGATTCCAATAGGGCCACTATTAGTGCTCTTACAACCCACCTGATCACTCGGTAAACCCTCTCTTCTCTCTCTCTCTACTCCCTCTCCCTCTATGTAAACTTTCTCCCGGCCCATAAGATATCCTCTCTCACACGCCCATAATTATCATATGTTAGGTTTGGTAGATATTGAGAATGGTGCACAGGTTGGAGTCATAAGACGTGTATGTATATTTACGTAAGTTACAATGTTAATATTTTTAAGGTTTATTCGTGTAACTACGTGGAGAAATTATATGGACATCAAACTATTTGGCAAATGACAATATTTTAAGATAACGAGAATTTTAGATTTTAGGAAATATAAGTTATTTATGGATTTAGGATTTTTAATTTGAAGTACGCAATTAATTAGAAGTTGATGTAGGTTACTTGCCTATCTTATAGGTAATCAGCTTCACTTGAAAATATTGCATTAAGAAACTTAGTGACTTCAACTTGGCCCTAATTGCAAAACAGGGCTGGTGGCTTCTCACACAATAGAATTCTCTCCTTTATCGAGTGTTTAAAGCAGGATACTTTCCAAATTGTTGTTTGTTTGAGGCCAATATTGATATTAATGCTTTGTATGTTTGGAAATGAATTTTTAGTGCTTTGCCTTTGTTAAAATCTGGTTGTATGTGGAGAGTGGAAAACGGCAGGAGTGTTAAGAGTCTTTCGCAACTCTTGGATACCTGGTTGTGGACGGGATGAGTTTTAGGAAGCTGTGGGGCAGATATATGATGATACTTTAATGGTTCATGAATTAATCGATGAAAGTACAAGTTGGTGGAAGATAAATGCTATTAGAGCTCTCTTTAATCCAAGATTGGCAAATCTGATTTTGAAACTTAATATTTGCTTATCTCAAGAAGACTCATGGTTTTGGACTCAGGAACGATATGGTTACTCAGTCAAGAGTGGGTATAAAGTATTGCAGTTGTAAGTTTCTCAGAATTTAGGTGAGGGGTCAAGAAGTGGACAGAGTTTGAAGTTTTGGAAGTGTTTATGGCAGTTGAAGATTCCCAAGAAAATGAAAATTTTTTCCTGGAGGGCATGCCAAGAAAACTTGCCTACTTTTCAAAATTTGAGACGAAGAAGGATTAAGGATGACGATAAATGTGTTTTCTACAATCTGTGTTCCGAAGATGTAGCCCATGCTTTATTTTTCTGTCCTGTTATTCATGATATATTCCTGCAGTATCTACCTCCTTTGAGGAGCTTACAACCTACTTTATCTTTATGGGATTTGGCGTTTCATGTTAGAGATAAGGGTGGTGCTGAAATGCTTGCAACATTTTTTGTTATTTGCTTAGCTTTGTGGTATCGTAGGAACCTATTTATATATGAGAAGGTGGTGCATTAATGTTCAGCTGTGGTTAATAATGCCCTTTCCATGCAATCTGCTTACAAACAAGTACACGTTTTTGATGGTTTTGGTAAACAAGTAACAAAAGTGCTTAGTTAGTCTCCTCCCCCACCATATTTCCTGAAATTAAATTTGGATGGTGCTAATTTCCCTGATCTACACAAGGCAGATATTGGGATTATCCTTCGGGATTATCAAGGTTGTGTGGTTGCTGCTTGTAGTAAGTTAGAAGGTGATGTTGCTTATTCAAAATTTATTGAGGCAAGTGCCATGTTGAGGGGTTTACAATTTTGTACCCAATGGGGTGTTAAAAAATTGGTATTGGAAACAGATTGTTTGATTCTTGTAAATGCTTTGAACTCCCAAACTGAGTTTTTAACAGATTTTGCATTTCTCCTTCATGACATTCGACGTATGTTGAGAGGTTTTCAACAGGTTCAGATTCTAGATGTGAACAGGCTAGGCAATGCAGCAGCGCACCAATTAGTAAGGAATGCATGGAATGTTGAGGATATTATAATGTAGTGGGGTTCTTGTCCTTCTTTTGTATCACAAGCTGTATGGCTTGATAGAAGCAATATCTTGTAAGGACTTTTCTATTTGGAATGAATGATTCACTAGTTATAAAATAAAATAATAATAAAAAAAAAGTAGGTTGATCATAAAATTAGGATTAACGTACATTAACTAGTTAGATATGTTATTAGTATTGAAACCAGTTTTTTGGAAGTCAATATTTATGTATCACGAATGTCATGGTATATGCATGCACATCATTTATCATAATACATGATCATGTTTAATTCCTCATTTTTTGGTCATGCATGTATTATGGATGTCATGCATCTTATATTATATAAGACACGTAAATTTTCACGATACAAGTATAAGATAAAGATTCAATTAATAAGATGGTCATTCAGATACATAATACCAATACAGTTAGTGTGGATGTGCAAGGCACGAGCTCAAGCGTAGTCCACCACAATATATTATTATCAGATCATATCAGCGGTTACTCTTGTGGCCATAGGATGTAGGGCCAATGCAAAACCTTATACACATGATTAAGTATGTTGGCTAGTCAAATAATTCAGAAATGTCAGGTAATTCAAGACAAGTCTTGCATGTCATAAGCATATGCATAACTAGTCATATTTTAATTTTCTCAAGCATGAAATTTTTTATGAAAAATCTTATATTTATTATGTTTATGTTATGATGAGTTTTTTACTGAATTTTCAACTCATTTTAGTTTTATTTCATGTTTTAAACCATCTCAAGTGAGAATATTTATGAAGATAAAGATGTAGGACAAGACTTGGTCCAGGGAGATGTGACAGAGGCTTAGATCATATAATTATTTTTTAATTATGATTTTTATAATACAAGCTTTGAAAAATTTTAATAAGATCTTTTTACGTACCCATTTTAATGAAGTATATTTTATTTTAAGTTATGGAATTTTTGTATCTTGCACTTCCTTTAAAATAAAAGAGAATTTTTAAATCAATGGTAGTAATAGCACAAAATTTCTTAGAAAGAATAATATGCTAAGTTGCCTTATACCTATAAAACACTTGGGGAGCATTCTTCCTGTTCCATCCTTTCAACCCTTTTCAGGTATGGTGCGTATACTGCACGCGCTGCCACAGCCAGTGGTGGTCCCTTGCCGGCGATTCATCTCAATTTTTTATTGCTACATTATGTTCTCCCGCTTTCCCTAATCAAAGATCGAGTGAAAGTGGATATGACAGTTCCTACCAGTCAGTCCAAACCAACATGTTGTAGCATACCCCTTTGTACTGTGGCTTCTAGCTGCAGTTTAATAGTCTGTTCATCAGACTATTTAAAAACTGTCACCAAGCGATCTTCTTTTGTAGAAATTGCATGGGAGTTAATTTTTTGGCTCCGATCACCCTCTTTATTTTTTTACTTTTGTATTGTAATGTGTGTTAGTTTTAGAAAGATTATAGGAGACTCTCACTCTACCAAACTTATGTCTTGTATCCGTTAATTTATCTATAAATACTTATTTATCGAGAAAAAAAAAACCACTTGGGGAGCATGGCTATCGGGCAACCTAACAGTACCCTTTTAAAAATAAGTTCTTAATCACGGGGGAACCAGATGTTACATCATTAATTATTATTTGATTTCAGGATTCGATAAAACAAATAATGATCTTTACGGCTCTTTTGTTTTTGTAAATGAGATTTGAGTTTAAAATTAAAAAATTATTAAAATATATTTTTTTAATATAATTTTTATTTTAAAATTTAAAAAAATTAAATTTTTTATTTTTTTATTTTGTAAGAATTTAATAAAATTGTAATGATTATATGAAATTAGATAAGTTGAAAAAAGTTATAAAAACAAACTAAGCTAAGCCGTTTGGATACATAAAATTATCTCACCTCATTTTATCTCATTATTATAATTTTTTTAAACTCTCATACAAAACATAATATAACAATTTAATTTTTTTAAATTTTAAAATAAAAATTATATTAAAAAATTATATTTTAATAATATTTTATTTAATTTTTAATAAAATATATAATCTTATCTTAACTACGTAATTAAACGAAACTTTAAAGTTCTATGTGTGACTGAACTAGTCAAATCTGTTTTATACTGTGTTGTTTAACAGATGGTTTAACTCCTTGAGTTAAGTAAATTACTTATAACGTAATTGATTCCCTCGCCCTTTATCCTCTCTTTACCTTTCATTTTAAACACGCTTTAATTTTTTTTTTTAGTCTTTACCGACAATCGGTCGCTCTTTTATCACGTCATCAACCACCATAGTTTCAGAAGTTCAGATTGAAAAAAAAAAAGTGGATTAATAATCTATAGAGTAGGCTAGGGATGTTTTATTTCTACATCCACCATTATTATATTGCTTTTACACCTCTCAATTTCACACAAATGGGACCCATACGTGAGAAAAAGAGGAATCTCAACTGTTGAAGCTGCAAGTGGAGGTGGTAGGGCTGCAAGAATTAACATAAATTGTCATGAGAAAAAAAAAAGAAGAGAAAAGAAAAGAAAGAGTACCCAACAAAAATTACAACCACCCAAGTGGTGAATCGTATGCTCTGTTCTTGGACTTTTCTAGGGTGGGTTGGAAAGGGAGATCAAAACATGTACCAAATGAACTATTTGGAGTCACCATGACCAGAAAAGGAAGAAGAAAGGGCAAAACAAGACAAACAAGAGAAAGCACAACCTAAACAAAAGAAAAAGACGATTATATATATCATAAAGCTTCTTTTGTATTATTCACATATATGGCAGAACCACGGTAACCAACTCTTGAACCTGAAATAAAATCTCCGGAGAGAACAAGAATGTACAAAAGGGAATTGAGAATGACCACAAATTAGGCCTGGGGGGGTGCATTGGAGATCATGAGAGCTGGAAATAGGCGCAGAATTTACAGGGAATTGAGTTCTGCAGTGATGCACAACAAAGCTCATCATGAAGTATGCACGATATTAACAATCCTGTTCAGCCTCTCAAGAATGCCGCTAGCCTTCCTCTTGGCTCTTGAAGTTCCATTCTCAGCAAGCTCCGAGATAGTTCCATGGGTGTTCTCCTCTTCTCTCATTTCCTTCCAATTGGTTCGATCCTTCAAACAGATACTGTGGAGGATTGCAATGCAATTTTCCTTGTTACGAGCACAAGTACTCTCTCTAATTATGCTAAGCAAGCAAGGAACAGCTCCAAGTTCTCCCATTTCTTCAATGGCCTTTTGATGACTTGAGAGCATCGCGAGGATGGATAACAACTCATCCACAAAAATGCGGTGCGTGATCTTCTTCAGAATCACTCTCACTGCACCATCCCGCACAGCTCTTGCCTTGTTCTCACTGATCATGCATAGGGTAAAGATTGCTGAAGCAACATCTTTCATAGCTTTCGGATGTCCTTCCTCTAATAGGTCAATGAGTGGTTTCAGGGCACCAGATGTTCCAATAAGCACCTTGTTTGAATCAAGAGCTGACAAAGTGAAAAGGGCTGCTGCAGCGTTGGTCCTTGTCTCAATGGTTCCTGATCTCAATGCTTCCATAAGTAGAGAAATCGCCGTTGGGGTTTCAGCTACAAGCTTTTTGTTGTTGTCATGAATTGAGAGATTCAAGAGTGTTGTGATAACATCTTCTAGGAGATCCGAGTGAATACCATTTTGAAGCCTGCTTTCAGAAAGTGGATTGAGCAATTGGGGAATGGCATCGAAAGACTCTCCAAAGAGTGCCCGGAACGAGGGCATCCTCTTTGTCAACAGCCGAAGCTCCCTGGCCGCTTGTTTTTGTTCAGAGAGTGTTGAAGACATCTTCTCCAGCAAAGAAAGAAAATGTTCACGATCTGATTCTGTTACCGCTTCCTCGCTAACATGGTAAACAGGATCCGACAATTCAATACCCCGGCTCTTGCACCATTGAGATATCATCCCTCGTATCAAGTAGTTTGGGGTAAGAATGGTGTGCGAGAGAACATGTTGGGTTACAGGGCATGTCCGGTTGCCTGCTTTTAACCATTTCTGAATGAAAGCTCTATCATATGTCTGCACAACGCATACAAGCAAATTGAAACAAATTAACAAAAACCGAACAACACATTAACTCTGAAGTAGGGATTGACAAAGGATGCCAATACATGAATCAATTCTCCATAATGATTTCCTCAGTACTTATCCGTGAAGGGTGATCAGATTCATCATTATGAGATACTGAACTCATACAGCCAAAACACAGGAGGATGACGGTATAGATAGGGGTACAAATGTCAAAACCCTTTCAGCGGAAGTACATACAACAAAAGTACTTCCATATTTGTAATTCGAACAGTCACCAGAAATAGAAATTTACGGTAGTAGTTCCTCAGCCAATAAAAAGGCAACACAAAGAATCCAAAATGCAGAAATTAAACGAGGATTTAAATGGGCCCATGAAGAACCCAGAAAGAGTAATATGTTTGAATTAAATAAAATGAAGAAGAAAAACCATACCCTCCGTTCGGTTGCCGACTAAACAGGATGAAATAAAAGAAGATAAAAGAAACAACTTGAATGTTGAAATTTAGCTGTTTGTGTTAATTTTGTTTGAAAACAATTCAACCCCCATAAACATGAAAAGAAAATAAAACACTAGGAGTTCATTAGTTTTCTCGGAAAACAAACAGAGTAAAGAAGAAATTCTGATTTATACCCACCTGCCCTGTACCAACAATAACAGGATCTCTCATCAACTCCTTGGACAAGGGGCACCGAAACTCCTCGGGACAGGACAGCGTCTCGAGGAGCTTCAACGAGGGCGACCGCTTCCCCCTCAGCTTCAATTCCTTCAAAGCACAAAGCTTCTCCTTGGCCCAATCAATGGTTTCGACGCTGTAATCCTCGTCATCTACAATAGCCCGCACCAGTCTCTGCAGCTCTCTCTTCAACTCCGTAGCCTTCGCCATCACCGTGGGATCAGATTCAAAAACTCCCGGGTTCTCCATCGGATCACAAAAACCAGAGCCGTGGGTTGAAAGTTAATATGGCTCACATGGAAAGTTTTCTCGGGGTGGCTAAGCAGAGAATGAGATAGGAAATGGGATGCTCTGTTCCATTCTCCTCTCTCTCTCTCAGCTGTTTTTTCGGTACTCAGCAACAATCTATGAACCAAAATGGGGTTTTGAGGTTTCCTTTCCGCAACTTATCCTTCAAGTTTCACTTTGACATTGTTTGGAAAACCTTTGCCACGTCAAACATGCATGAACTCAATTAAAATTAAAGGGCACTCAGAAATCCAGATTTCAAATTGTTTTCATACAATTATATCCTTGTATTTTACTAATTTCATTCGAATTTCAAGGTTTATTGTTTAATAAAAATAAGAGACATAATAATTAAATTGTATAGAACTTATGTGGCACATGTGATTCTATAAGAAATATCTTCTTTTCTAACTATTTTATTTGGACACAAATTTTAAAAGAGTTTTAAATCACACAATTACATTTTCTTTTACTTAAATTTGTCAAAATTTTAATGATAAAATTTAAAAGGCAGTGGTATTTGAGAAAATGAGATTTCTTGATAAAAATAATTTTATAATTTAATAAAAAAATTATTAAATTTTTTTTATCTAAAATATTTCTTTTTTAAAAACAATTTAAGTAAAACAAAAAGTACCGACAAAGAAAAAATTAGGAACAGAGAGTGACATGTTTAGAATGAAGTAAGGGTGGGGTGGGACCCATAAAGGTCCATGATGTACACAATCACGGAATCTAATCCCAAAACAACAGGCACTACGCGTGGCTAAAACTTGCTTCGTACGCGCGCACACAGAGAGAGAGAGAGATGTATCAATTTCAAATCATATTAAAAAGAGAACTGAGTGACTGAGTGGAGAGTTGAGTTTTCCACCATGATTTTCTTTTCAACTTTTTTTTTTTTTTTTGCTGAATTTAATTTAGCGCATTAAAAAATGTTGAAAATTATAAATAGTAACTCAAATGTGACTTCTTCTTCTTTTTTTTGTTATGAATATATAGTTATTCTAGAACTATTAGGTCTATCATTATCCATTTTAATTTACAGGATCTGTCGCAGGTGGCATTTAAATTCAGGACGTGTTCTGTGGGCTACATAGAAATAAGTGTAGACACAAAGAAGTGTAGACACGTGTCCGGTACTCGCTCAGGGTGTGTGACATGGCGGCAAAAGAAGAATAGAGAGAGAAAAGTTTAATTAATGAATTAGGTGATTGACCGCAATCGCATTGCCGGGTGGTCTCTGCCAAATTTTCAGCCTCTTTATTTACATGCATTGTCCACAAAAACACCACAAACAAAGTTTCAACACAATCATATTTAAAAATAATGAAACTTTTTTTATATGTTATTTAATAAGAATACTCTACATTGAAAATACAGTTATGTCAAAAATCATAAAAATAATTGTATATATATATATATATTTCTAGGCAAAATTTAACTCTGGGATCCAGTTGAGAACTTAAAAGGGACGCTCATAAAATATATTTCTTGTATTATTTATTTTATTTATTAAGTCTATATATGAATTTTTCACAAAAAAAATATATATATGTTAAAGTAACTTAATGTAATATATTATATATATTTTACAATAAAATAAATATTATAATATAATGAATTTTAGAAAGAATTTATCTTTTCATTTTCAGCAAAGAGTTAAGATGCTATATACCTTTTAGGTATGGACCCAAAAGTTGCATAAACTACAACCACTTGCATTCAATTGATAAAAAAAGGTAATGAATCTACTAAGTTATTGCTATTTCTAAAGTTACCTACCAAGATAATAACTACACTGTTGTTAGATTCAAAGACATGATCATGCACGCATCACCGCTACCCAATCTTTCAAATATCTTTAAACATAAAAAAAAGGGGGTTATAGGGGTATTTTCTGTAATTTAGAAAAGATAAAGTTGAAGAGGAAAGACATGACACCCAAAATTGGTTGAAAATATGAAACTGAACCAGTCTTATTGAGGAAGGTTGGATATAAAAGTCAAACCTCCTACTGTATGTTGATTGCAGTTCCACACCTACCCCTATATAACTATCTCTTTTTCGTCTCTTTCCTAATTGTGTATGTGAATGTGTATATATACTGATCGATGGAGGATGATGGCATGCTACCCAATGCAAGTTTGCTGGGAAAGAAAGAAAAAATAAAAGAAAATGATATATAGCCTCTTTAAATTTAATTTATAGGTCAGATATTTTAATTTTGTAATCGTTAAAAAAATTATTATTAATAAAATTATCTATTTTTTTATGATTACGACTATTAAAAATAAAAACTACATAGGGGCACGTCCTGCTGTACATGCTGGGCGCCCCTAGCATTGTCCAAAAATAAATCATTGCAATATAATGTTTTTGCAATAAAATTCCACTTGTAAAATTTTTAAATTTAAATATTTTATAAATGAAATTTTATCGTATTAAGAGCATTGAATATATATATATATATATATATATATATTCCATGCCAATTTGCAAATAAAATTCCATTACTTTATAATAATTGTGTTTACATTGATTTCGATCACATCACCCAAAAAAAGAAGGAAGTAGTTGGAACTGAGCTACATACATATATAACATTGAAACAATGTCGCTAACCAGTACGTACACATCTGGATATCCCTCACAAACTAATACTTCAAACTCAATTATGATGGTGACCATCCGAGGAAACTATTCCATGTTATTTTGCTGTATGATCTATAGGGATATAATGCATGCCTTATCCATCCATGTGCATTACAGAGAAATATGTCCAACTTTGGTCCCCCCCCCCAACATTCGGCCTCTGATCCAATGCCTGCCCCTCTTTAATTAGTTGTATTCAAAACAAACAAAGCTGCACAATAATTAGTTCTCGTTTGAATACAGTAATATTTTCAATCTATCTCTTCTTATCGTTATAATTTTTTTAAACTCTCATATAAAATATAATAAATAATTCAATATTTTTAAATCTTAAAATAATAATAATATTAAAAAATAATATTCTATCAATATTTTATTTAATTTATTTAAAATTATCTCATCTCATTATCCAAACGAACTTATAGTGGAATAGAGTGAGTGATTTTTCACAATGAATATAATAAATTCACCCAACAAAACTGCTTTCACAAAAATAATTTTGAAGAGACTCTTTAGCTGTTTTCCTGGTTACCAAATCATATTAGCATGTACTATAGAATCAATTAATAGGTCTATAAAATAACTTAAAATAAAAGAATGGATCAAGAAGAATGTTCAATGAGAGGATCATCATTTATCAGTTTTTGTTCTATTCTTGTGTGGATGTTATAAGATCGATGCAAACAAATATAATAGTCGACATAAAATAAACGTATAGTAAAAATAGGACCCAAGCTGTACCCTCAACATGGATCCATCACTCTCTGGCATTAGTGGTATGAGGTGGAGTCGGGGTCCTCTTTTACCCACAAGCCTAATGCCAACTGGGTATTTCCTGTCCATACGTGCATGGAATGTGGCAAGTGATGCTACGTGTCTTGCTCTGGGTCTCACTCTTCTTTCGTCGTTTTGCGTGATGCATAATACAGCCACAGAGGGAAGGGGGGACCGTCAATGATTTTGAGGTGAAAATACATCATAATTGGCATGTGACTAAATTATATTATATATTATATAGACTGAGTTGTTTTCTTCTCTGGGGAGTATCGTTTATCCACAACTTGTATATGATCCTCGGTTATTAATTGTATAGTTTATTTACATAACGCTAATATAAAATTGATTCCAAAATATCTATTATCTACATGGCATTTTAACTTGCCTTGTTATTTATAGAGGTTGTCTATATATAGTTCTCAAAAGACTGTTTATACAAGTTTATATAATTATATTTTTTTAAAAAAAATTAAATTATAATAATATTCTTTTTAAAATGATATTTTTTTCTCTTTTATCCTCATTTATTAATGGAATTGTACACGCAATACCTCACTCAAGACTGTAAATAGAATTTCTTTTATTTATATACTCAACCACATCATCCTGTTTTATGCTTCAACAATGGTCTAAAGAATATTCTGACAAGAGAAATTATAGTTACAGTCGTGAGTGTGCAAGCATTATGCAATTATTTTGAAAAAATAAATAAATAAATACGAGACTCACATGAAAAAATAATAATTTTTAATAGTAAATCTTACTTTTTTTTAAAATAACTGTATGACATTTATGTATTCTACAATTGTATCTAACATGACTCTCCCAATAATATTCAATCAAAGGACAAAAAATATTGTCGAGGAGAATTTGATGCGGTGGAAACGTGTGATAATTTTCTCCTCAGAATAGCCCAACCACGATTCAAAGGGTGGTCTGTTAACTTTCAATAGGAGTTGCCTCGTAAAGGACAATAAACTATATATGATTTTAGAGACGAAGACAGAATTTAATGTATGAGTGTCGGAATTTGCTTTGAGGGCTGGAAATTGGAATTAGACCAAAAACTTGAAATGGAAGGTTTTTGGGAGTCGCCATCAGAAAAAATTTGATAAACACCTCCAAATCACTCTAGAAAGATAAAATAAAAGCACATGGACCTTGGCGTGCTTGGGCTCCACTCAAGCATTAGTGCAACAAGTGATTCTATTTCTCTTGGCTTGGTGCTTAATTTTCAATTAATACCCTGCCCCAAGTTACAATCAATTAATTTTTTTACTGAATCAATAAGCTTGTCTACTGTAATTGAAAAAAAAAAACTCTCTCCTAGGGTTTGTCTTTTCTGAGGAGTATGTCAATCGCCGGGACCCTCAAGGGTCCCTTGGCACCATCTAAGCCACAATCATTTGCGGATATGGTCTCTCAAACCCCGCTTCCATTACATGAAGTGGATGTCTCTCTGCGTGCCCCGAAATCCATTGGAGCTTTTCGAAGGAGGAATTGGAGTGATCTGCACAGCCTTTTCGGTTTTCTTTGGTATTGAAATTTCTTCGCCAGCTTCCATCCCTGGATGTGATCCGCGTTTATTCGTAAACGGTGGGGGCTTGTTTCACAACCTGTCGTCTCTAGCATGTGGACTTCACACCATGTTTTTCATAGATTTGCTAAAGAGGAGGGGTTTCTGTAAAGCCTTCGCTCAGGAGGCCTGTGATATCGAATGTACGCCATATCGTTTATTTAAATGGACTACTGAATTTTCTGAAAAGAAGGAACCATCCTTGGTCCCTGTTTGGGTGGTTGTTCCTGATTTGCCTCCCAATTTCTACCATGAGGCTTTGCTTCGGAATCTTGTTCTGCCGATTGGAAAATATTTACAAAGTGATAATAGCACGAGGTGCGCCACTCGGATAGATTGAGCAAGATTATGTATTGAGATGGATGCAGCGCTGAAACCGATTGAAGGGTTTTGGATTGGTATTCCTGGGCTCCTTTAAGTCATTATCAGACTATGATATATGAGACTCTGCCAGCGTATTGTTGTGCTTGTAATATGCAAGGGCATAATTCCAGTACGTGTAAAAAGGCAGAGAAAGATCCTAGAAATGGTGAAATGGAGAAGCAGAGGCCTGGAAATGGTGGGCGACGATGGGAGAAGAAAGTCTCTACGATAAGGGATGTTGCAAATATTGAGAAGCCTGTGCAGGATGAGGTGGCGGGGGATTTGGAAATTAATCCAAAATTGGAGGTGCAAAATGTGGTTATTACAAGTCATGAGATTGGAGAGGGCTCTGAGTTGAAGGTTAATGATGTTGCTCTTATTGGAGGCATAGTAGTTCAAGGAGATATGGATTTGGTAGGAAAGAATTTGTATTCGGATAAGGAAGGTGTGCAAAAGGGTGACATTATTCTGATCGAAGAAATAGAAGAGGGAGAATTAGAGCAAGCAAATGCAAAGTTATATGAGACGGTTCAAGTCAGTCAACTAGGTGGGGATGATCAAATGGCTGATGAACGTGGCTGCCCAAGGGCAGAGGGAGAATTAGAGCAAGCAAATGCAAAGTTATATGAGACGGTTCAAGTCAGTCAACTAGGTGGGGATGATCAAATGGCTGATGAACGTGGCTGCCCAAGGGCAGAGTTGGTGGCTGGTTCCCCTATTCTGTTGCAGGTTGATGGTGATCCTGTATTGCCATTTAATTTAGATGTCCTTCAAGTTGCACAGGACGATCAGCAGGTGGGAGGTTCACATGTAGTTGTTATAGACGGAATGGAAGCACATGCAAACACACAGGATGGAGATTTGTTACCTTCTAAGGTAATGCATTCTCTCTCAGATTTTGAAAGTTTGAATGACTTAGTACATCTTCAAAAAGAACATGATGTTTATTCAGATAACAAGTGGACAAGAGAAAATAAAGAATGGGAGGTGGGAACTAAAAAGAGGAGTTATAATATTAGGGTCAAGAGCAGGCCCTTAAAATTGGATTTATGAATCCTGTAATGTATTGGAATTTAAGGGGGCATGGTACCTCTAGAAAACAGTTGTTAAAGATGATAAAGAGTTATAACCCGAGTGTGGTAGATATTGCTGAACCGTTTATTGGTGAGCATTGTATGTTTCGACTTCAACAACGTATGGATTTTGGGGGATGTATTTCTAATGATGGAGCTGGAAGGAAGTTATGAGTGCTGTGGAAGATCAATGTGAGTGTAGTTGTGACTTGTATAACGGGTCAAAGTATTACACTATTGGTTAAAGAGAGAGAAAAGCAAGTTTTTACAACTTTTGTTTATGCTAAGTGCTCGTATCTAGATCGTAGAAGGCTTTGGGAAGATTTGAGCAGTTTGCGAATTGGTAACACATCTTGGATCATCATGGGTGATTTTAACATCATTTGTAATGATGGTGAGAGGATTGGAGTGAGACCTAGACTGGCTATTGCTATAGGGGAATTTAATGATTTCATTGATGCGGTGGGGTTGGTTGAAGTGAATTCTGAAGGTAATATGATGTTATGGTGTAATGGGCAGCAAGGTAGAGCTCGAAGTTGGGCAAGACTGGATCGTACTTTGGTAAATTCTACTTTTTTGCTATAATTTCCAAGCGTGTTGCTTACCTACTTGCCTAGACAAAGTTCAGATCATTTGTCATTGGTGGTTACTATGGAGTAAAGAGATCAGCCATATGGGTTTATTCCTTTTAAATTCCAGTACATGTGGACTTCTCATGAGTTATTTCATGATTGTGTGTGTGATGCTTGGGGTAAGGACCAGTTTGGTCATGGTATGGTTAGGCTGGCTCAAAAATTAAAGTTTTTAAAAGGGGTGTTGAGGAGATGGAATAAAGAAGTGTTCGGTTGGACAAGTTCTCATATTCAACGGCTTGAAGAGAGGATATCTAGTTTGGAAGAACAACTACAGGTTGGGTTCTCTAAAGATGTTGAACTTGATTTGATGGCTTCGAAGTCAGTGTTGCTTACATGGGTTAGTAGGGAAAAGACTTATCTTGCTCAACAAGCCAAAAAAAAAATGGCTTGATAAGGGGGAAGGAAATTCTTAATTTTCCCGTGCTTTGTCTTCTAAAAATCGTAGGGTGGTAAGGGAGATGAAAGAGGTGAAAATAGATGGTTGAAGTTCTGGAAGAGATTCATTTGGGAGCTATTGAATATTTTCAGAATTTTTTGGCAACTTCTCTGTCTCAAACTGTACCTGATTTATCTTGTATTGTTGATAATGTGGTGAGTTCTTTGGATAATCGGCAAATTCTTGAGCTTCGTACAATCCAAGAGATAAAAGCGACTATTTTTTCCATTCCTATTGATAGTAGTCTGAGCCCAGATGGATTTGGCTCGGGATTCTATAAATCTTGTTGGGAGATTGTCTTTGCAGATGCGGTAACTGTTGTTCACGATTTCTTTAGAGGTAACCCCCTTCCCAGATTGTTTTCTTCTTCTTATTTGGTTTTGATTACAAATGTGGAGAACCTGAAAGGTTTTGATAAATTTCGACTCATAAGTCTTTGTTCAATTTTTTATAAAATTTGTACAAAGATTTTAGTGGGTTGATTATCTTTTTTGCTTCCTCGGATTGTTTCTCAAAAGCAATGAGCTTTTATTCCAAGGAGAAGCATCTTCGAGAATATTAGCTTGACACAAGAAATGGTCCAATCTATTAATAAGCCTTTCAAAGGTTGGAATGTTGTTCTGAAAATTGACATGGTTAAGGCGTACGATAGTGTTGACTGGAAATTCCTAATTCATGTCTTGTTAGCTTTTGATTTTTCTAAGCAAGTTTGTAGTCTTGTTTGGCATTGCATTTCCTGCCCTTTGTTTTTTGTGGTAATGAATGGTACTCCAAAAGGTTTTTTCCAAGGGGTCGTGGTCTGAGACAAAGTGATCATATCTCCCATTATCTTTTTATTATTGTGGAAGGAATTCTTTCAAGATTGTTGAAGAATAAATTTCAAGAAGACAAAATAAGGGCATTTTATCATTCTAGAGAATCTCCTCTTATCTCTCATCTATTGTACGTGAATGACATTGTGATCTTTTCGAATGCTAATAAAGGTTCTCTTCGAGCCATTTCTAAGACATTTGAGGTATATGAAGCTTGGTCTAGACAAATGGTGAGTAAAGAAAAATCTTCAAAGATTTTTTCTAATTATATTTCCTCTTCAAGGCGTGGGGAGCTCTTAGGAATCATGGATTTCTCATAAGGTTCTCTGCCTTTCAAGTATATGGGGGTATCTATCATTGCTGGTAGTTTAAAGGCTGCTCATTTTGAGGATTTGGTTAGGAAGGTCCAAAAGAAAATTGGAGATTGGTCAGCTCGATTGTTGTCTAGTGGAGCAAGATTACTGCTTATTCGGCATGTGCTTATTAGTATTCCCATACATATTCTTTACATCTTGCAAGTTCCTAAATCAGTCATAGCAACTATCACTAAATGCTTTAGTGATTTTTTCTGGGGTTATAAGGATGGGAAGCCAAAAAAATATTGGAGAGATTGAGATAAAATGTGTAAGCCGGTAGAGGAAGGCGGTATCGGGGTACAGGTTCTACAGGATACTCAAAAAGCTCTACGTATGAAATTTGCATGGAGATTATTAACAGAAAATTATCTGTGGTCCAGGTTTTTTAAGGCAAAATATGTGAAAAATGATCATGTTTCCTTGATTAATCCGAATAAAGGAAGTCGGTTTTGGAAGTTGGTGTTAAGGAGTGTTCCGTCCATTTTTTAGAATTCAAAGTGGCGACCGAAAGAGGGTTTGATATCCTTTTGGTTTGATAAGTGGATGGGAGAGGAGGCTCTTGGGAAGGTGATGCTGATTATTGGTTGTCCGGGTCTGAAATTGAAAGAAAGTAGACTAAATGGTGGTTGGAACATATATCTTTTGATTAGTCTTGTTGGACATCAAAAGGCTAGTGAAAATTTTCAATTCTTGAGTCGCCAAAAAGAGGGAGTGGACCTGCTTGTTTGGACGGCTAAGAAGGATGTGATCTTTACAACAAAAAGTGCTTTGGAGGTGGTAAGGATCAAATCTCCTAAGATTAATTGGGCTCAATGGATTTGGCATCCAAGTCTTCCCAAAAATATTGGTACAACTATGTGGAAAAGTGTTAACAATGTTTTAAATGTGGATGATCGCATTTGATGTACATGTATCCCTATTGCATCAAAGTCTAACTGTTGTGAAAAAAAAAGGATATGAGGATCTTAATCATGTATTGGCTATGGGTGAGGTGGCCAAGGTAGTATGGGAGATATGTGCTAAACATGTAGGGATGCCTTGGAGACAGTTTCAAAGCTGGTATGAAGTGGTGCAAGATTGGTTTAATAAAGCTTTCAAGTCCACTACAAAGGGTCAGTTAATCGGTATAATCCCATCTGTAGTCACTTGGCAATTGTGGCTTAGAAGATGCAGTGTACGAATGGAAGGAATATGTATAAATACAGAGGAAATATGGAGACATATAAAATACTAGATTGTGAAAAACTCAAGGCTGTAAAACCGTTGAGTTCAAGGGATGAAGAAATTCTTGAGGATCTGAATATTCCATATAAGGCCCCAAAGGTGAAACCTGTTCTGTTTGTTGTTTGGCAGAGACCACGTACGGGTTGGTATAAATTAAATGTTGACGAGAGCAGTCAAGGGAATCCTGGTATGGCAGGTGTTAGAAGGGTGGTTAGAGATGAATCGGGAGGATGATTTCAGCGTTTGCAACTTTCATTGGACACGACACAAACACAATTGTTATGTTTTTATCTCTTTTACATGGTCTCAGAGTTATTCACCAAAAACATATTACTAAAATGGAGATAGAAATTAATTCTCAGGTGGTTTATTAATTGGATCAACTCATCATCTTGTGGTGTTTGGCATCTTCATGAATTCTGGGAGGAGCTTATGGTTCTTTTACAGCAAGTTACCTTCAGTTTGTGGCATATTTATAGGCAAGGAAATTCAGCGGCTTATCTTCTTGCGCGGTTGGGATCTCAGGGGGTTAGTAATAGCTGGGAGTCCTTGGCATCAATACCTCATTTATTGAGAGGTGTTCTTCATACTGACAGACTTGGTTTACCTCAGATTAGATAAGTTGGCTAAGTCTTGTGTTGAACGTTTTGGCTGATTTTTTCCACGTTGAGTCATTGTTTCATTTGTTATTGGAGTATTGGTTTTTATGGTTGTTTGGCATTCTTAGACTTATGTAGTTGTTGGTTTTCCTCCATCTTAAGTGAAGGTTTGAATAAAATCTAGGGGTACCATCCCCTTTTGGAGAAAAAAAAAAAAAGTCAGAATATTTTTACACTCTTCTCGTAATAGTGGTTTTTTTAATGTCGTTTGGCACCTGAGATACCAGAGTTGTGTAAATGCTTTCTAATCCCTGGACCTGGAACTTCAGTAAGAGATACGCCTAGTATCAATCTGACTGGCTCAATTCTCAAAGAATCAGACTAGCCCTGGATCTGGAAGTAGGGTTCAATTTCCCCCAGCTCGAGGCCACAAGAGATGACCAGCATGCATGTTCGTAGTAGGTCGAGTAATGTAAATACATGAAAACGACACTTATGTCGGCACATAATTCATTAAGACTATGGGAGTAGTCAGGTATAAGACCATAAATATATCACATTAGAAAAATTTCATGGCGGATTGTCCACAGTAGTAGCTTCATCACATAAAAACTACATTTTTTATGCTTTACCATTGAAGGGACGTACACTGCAGATGGAAGGTTGCCAGCTCCTGATCCTGCAGAAATATAAAATCTGCTAGATGATGATAATATAATAAAAGAGGCTCTGGGGACTTGAGGTACCTGGAAACAAGGATTAATGGAAGCAGGGTTTAGAGACAAACCGAGCAGCCGGGGGGGTGGTGGGGGGGGGGGGAAAATTAGCTAATTTTGATGCACTAGCATAAATGATCACACAGAGCGAATGAGTACAATACTCCTTTCAATGTTAGGAATTCAGCTTAGAAGATTGGAGAAAAAGATGGAACAAATACCTGGGTTGCAATTCACTTCAGTAGAGGTAAGAGAAGTCTACAGCTCCTCCGAGAATTCTCCAATATGTAATTTTCAATAGCTGATTGGCTTTTCTTTTGCCCTCTTAACATCATCTACTTCAACACCAATAGACTGGTGGCTTTCCTTAAAACTAGGAGGACTTTATCAGTCCAATGATGTTTCTTGAAGTTCAGCCAACACCAAATGGTGCACTCCAGTTCCCCCAGCA
>NW_023345630.1:0-208 GCF_001411555.2 Juglans regia | reverse complement strand
ACCGTAGATCACACAAACTCTACAAAAGCAATCTTCCTTGTTGCCTCAAAAGATTGCAATACAACACTCACAACATGGCCCCCCAATGTTGCCACCCGACGTGAATGAACGGGGGCGAACACTTGTCTCGTGCTTTTGGACAATTGAAACCACCCAAATTGGTTTCCTAAATTCATTCCAATACATCTTGGATGTGTTCCAAGCATCA
>NW_023345627.1:0-208 GCF_001411555.2 Juglans regia | reverse complement strand
GGACCTGGTAAGTTTCCCCGTGTTGAGTCAAATTAAGCCGCAGGCTCCACTCCTGGTGGTGCCCTTCCGTCAATTCCTTTAAGTTTCAGCCTTGCGACCATACTTCCCCCGGAACCCAAAGACTTTGATTTCTCATAAGGTGCCGGCGGAGTCCTTAAAGCAACATCCGCCGATCCCTGGTCGGCATCGTTTATGGTTGAGACTAGGA
>NW_023345625.1:0-208 GCF_001411555.2 Juglans regia | reverse complement strand
GTGAATAGCATGTTGGGCTACCGAAGGGTTCCTGTGTTGCATACCTACAAAGATGGAATTTGTCCCTCTCGTTGCCCCTTGTCCTTGTCGGTGCTCATCTTTGGCTGCTGGCTGGACTCTGAAGTTGTCCACGTGTTACCATGCAAGCCTTCGAGTTTACGTTGGTTGTCATGGACCATGTGGGCGTTCTCGTGCTCTTGGATGCGGA
>NW_023345624.1:0-208 GCF_001411555.2 Juglans regia | reverse complement strand
CATGGGGCCACAACAACTGTGGAGCATGAAGTATGGGGCCACAACAACTGTGGAGCATACACTACGTGAGACACAGCAATTGTGACACGTAGAATACGTGGGGACACAACAACTGTGGAGTACGTATTAACGCACTCACAGCTGGTATAGAAACCTGTGATGTGATGCGGTAATCGGCAGGGACACACGGCTCAAGGGGACCTGTGTA
>NW_023345623.1:0-208 GCF_001411555.2 Juglans regia | reverse complement strand
ACACCCAGGCAGACGTGCCCTCGGCCGAATGGCTTCGGGCGCAACTTGCGTTCAAAGACTCGATGATTCGCGGGATTCTGCAATTCACACCAAGTATCGCATTCCGCTACGTTCTTCATCGATGCGAGAGCCGAGATATCCGTTGCCGAGAGTCGTTATGTATCATGGTAAAGATGTCACCAACAACGCGCACACCGTTTCCGGGGCG
>NW_023345622.1:0-208 GCF_001411555.2 Juglans regia | reverse complement strand
TGCTCTAGTCTACCCCATGGCGGTTGGGCCTATTTGTTTGGATGCCTCCTTTGCAACATGCTTGTGCACGGCGGATGGTGTTATGGCACCCAGTGCTACGCACACTGTTGCTCTCGGGGGTATCCGGATGATGCTGGCCTCGCTTCCATGGGGTTTGACGGGCATCTCCATTTTTCATTTTACATTTGGTTGGCCGCATGGTGGCCGG
>NW_023345620.1:0-294 GCF_001411555.2 Juglans regia | reverse complement strand
AAGCCCCATGGCTCCCCATGGCTTGGCCCATGGCTTGCCCCAAGGCACGCCGCGACACACCCGTGGTGCTTTGCCTACCATGTCAAGCACACAAAGGTCCGACGAAGAACACCGTAGATCACACAAACTCTACAAAAGCAATCCTCCTTGTTGCCTCAAAAGATTGCAATACAACACTCACAACATGGCCCCCCAATGTTGCCACCCGACGTGCATGAACGGGGGCGAACACTTGTCTCGTGCTTTTGGACAATTGAAACCACCCAAATTGGTTTCCTAAATTCATTCCAATAC
>NW_023345619.1:0-208 GCF_001411555.2 Juglans regia | reverse complement strand
ACTTGGAGCTCTCGATTCCTTGGCACGACTCAACAAAGCAGCCGTGCCGTCCTACCTATTTAAAGTTTGAGAATAGGTCGAGGGCGTTGCGCCCCCGATGCCTATAATCATTGGCTTTACCCGATAGAACTCGCCCGTGGGCTCCAGCTATCCTGAGGGAAACTTCGGAGGGAACCAGCTACTAGACGGTTCGATTAGTCTTTCGCCC
>NW_023345618.1:0-208 GCF_001411555.2 Juglans regia | reverse complement strand
AACGAGAGGGACAAATTCCATCTTTGTAGGTATGCAACACAGGAACCCTTCGGTAGCCCAACATGCTATTCACACGAGGAGCAAAAATGAGGAGGAGCACGCCAAACAGTTCGATGCACAAGCACGGAGCCTGTCAAGACATACAACCTTGTCACCACTCACACGCCGTTACGTCCGCCAGACCACAACATCAAACAAATTGAACCAC
>NW_023345617.1:0-208 GCF_001411555.2 Juglans regia | reverse complement strand
ACCACCATTGTAGGCCTCTATCCTACAATCGAAAGTTGATAGGGCAGAAATTTGAATGATGCGTCGCCGGCACGATGGCCGTGCGATCCGTCGAGTTATCATGACTCATCAGAGCAACGGGCAAAGCCCGCGTCGACCTTTTATCTAATAAATGCATCCCTTCCAGAAGTCGGGGTTTGTTGCACGTATTAGCTCTAGAATTACTACG
>NW_023345615.1:0-208 GCF_001411555.2 Juglans regia | reverse complement strand
GGGGCAACGAGAGGGACAAATTCCATCTTTGTAGGTATGCAACACAGGAACCCTTCGGTAGCCCAACATGCTATTCACACGAGGAGCAAAAATGAGGAGGAGCATGCCTAACAGTTCGATGCACAAGCACGGAGCCTGTCAAGACATACAACCTTGTCACCACTCACACGCCGTTACGTACGCCAGACCACAACATCAAACAAATTGA
>NW_023345614.1:0-208 GCF_001411555.2 Juglans regia | reverse complement strand
ACTGTTAGGCGTGCTCCTCCTCATTTTTGCTCCTCGTGTGAATAGCATGTTGGGCTACCGAAGGGTTCCTGTGTTGCATACCTACAAAGATGGAATTTGTCCCTGTCGTTGCCCCTTGTCCTTGTCGGTGCTCATCTTTGGGTGCTGGCTGGACTCTGAAGTTGTCCACGTGTTACCATGCAAGCCTTCGAGTTTACGTTGGTTGTCA
>NW_023345612.1:0-208 GCF_001411555.2 Juglans regia | reverse complement strand
CCAAAAATGGCCCACTTGGAGCTCTCGATTCCTTGGCACGACTCAACAAAGCAGCCGTGCCGTCCTACCTATTTAAAGTTTGAGAATAGGTCGAGGGCGTTGCACCCCCGATGCCTCTAATCATTGGCTTTACCCGATAGAACTCGCCCGTGGGCTCCAGCTATCCTGAGGGAAACTTCGGAGGGAACCAGCTACTAGACGGTTCGAT
>NW_023345611.1:0-208 GCF_001411555.2 Juglans regia | reverse complement strand
AGGCAGGCCATGGGGCTTGCCACGGGGCTGCCAAGGCAAGCCATGGGGCTTCCAGCGGGGCTGCCAAGGCAAGCCACGGGGCTGTCAAGGCAAGCCATGGGGCATGCGAGCGGGGCTGTCAAGGCATGGCCCGTGGGCACCGTCCTGCTGTCTTACTCGACCAACACCCTTTGCGGGAGCACGTCGTGCACCGATTTTGGACAAGTCC
>NW_023345610.1:0-208 GCF_001411555.2 Juglans regia | reverse complement strand
AAGAGCACGAGAACGCCCACATGGTCCATGACAACCAACGTAAACTCGAAGGCTTGCATGGTAACACGTGGACAACTTCAGAGTCCAGCCAGCACCCAAAGATAAGCACCGACAAGGACAAGGGGCAACGAGAGGGACAAATTCCATCTTTGTAGGTATGCAACACAGGAACCCTTCGGTAGCCCAACATGCTATTCACACGAGGAGC
>NW_023345609.1:0-279 GCF_001411555.2 Juglans regia | reverse complement strand
TCAACAACTGTCCCGATTGTTACTATTTTCTCTTCTCTTATTTCCCATGCCTAGCGGGGCAGGCTCGACACCACACAATGCTTCCACACGCTCAGCTAGCCTTGTGCTTGGTTGGGGTGTGGTTCAATTTGCTTGATGTTGTGGTCTGGCGGACGTAACGGCGTGTGAGTGGTGACAAGGTTGTATGTCTTGACAGGCTCCGTGCTTGTGCATCGAACTGTTAGGCGTGCTCCTCCTCATTTTTGCTCCTCGTGTGAATAGCATGTTGGGCTACCGAAG
>NW_023345608.1:0-208 GCF_001411555.2 Juglans regia | reverse complement strand
GGTCCAGACATAGTAAGGATTGACAGACTGAGAGCTCTTTCTTGATTCTATGGGTGGTGGTGCATGGCCGTTCTTAGTTGGTGGAGCGATTTGTCTGGTTAATTTCGTTAACGAACGAGACCTCAGCCTGCTAACTAGCTATGCGGAGGTGACCTTCCGCGGCCAGCTTCTTAGAGGGACTATGGCCGCTTAGGCCAAGGAAGTTTGA
>NW_023345607.1:0-208 GCF_001411555.2 Juglans regia | reverse complement strand
ACGGAGATCTGATCCAAACCCATAGCTACGCGATGGGCAGGGCGAGATTTTCTCAAAAATCCACCCCCGAGTGGTCCTTCTTGTCAATTTATCTCGCAAGGCGGTGAAAACAAAAACGAGGGGTGCAACACGAGGACTTCCCAGGAGGTCACCCATCCTAGTACTACTCTCGCCCAAGCACGCTTAACTGCGGAGTTCTGATGGGATC
>NW_023345603.1:0-208 GCF_001411555.2 Juglans regia | reverse complement strand
TCAGACTCCTTGGTCCGTGTTTCAAGACGGGCCGAATGGGGTGCCCACAGGCCGATGCCAGGAGCACGCAGATGCCGAAGCACGCCTTGCGGCGCGTGCTGCCATCCACGATCGCGGCAACGACGTCTCCACGGGCATGACTACAACCCGGGCTTGGGCCGCCGCCGCAATCCGCATCGGTCCACGCCCCGAGTCGATCGGCAGACCG
>NW_023345600.1:0-208 GCF_001411555.2 Juglans regia | reverse complement strand
CTCGCGGTTAGCCTAAAAGTGAGTCCTAGGCGACGAGCGCCACGACAATCGGTGGTTGAGAAACCCTCGTGACCCGTCGTGTGTTGCCCGTCGCTGTGAAGGTACTCCTCGACCCTATTGCGTCGTTCCTGCGACTCTACCATCGCGACCCCAGGTCAGGCGGGATTACCCGCTGAATTTAAGCATATCAATAAGCGGAGGAAAAGAA
>NW_023345598.1:0-231 GCF_001411555.2 Juglans regia | reverse complement strand
ATGGTGTTATGGCACCCAGTGCTACGCACATTGTTGCTCTCGGGGGTATCCGGATGATGCTGGCCTCGCTTCCATGGGGTTTGACGGGCATCTCCATTTTTCATGTTACATTTGGTTGGCCGCATGGTGGCCGGGCCTGTGTGTTTGTTTGCTTCCTCTTTGACGTAGATGTGCACGGCGGATGGTGTTATGGCACCCAGTGCTACGCACATGCTTCATTGAGGTGGCTTC
>NW_023345596.1:0-208 GCF_001411555.2 Juglans regia | reverse complement strand
GTCAAAAGTATTTTTAACCATGGAAAGGTCATTCTGGGTGCGAAACTGGAGAGTATGTTATGTTTTAGAAGTTTTGACCAAGCTAATGGACTTATCTTGGTCCGAACATTTTATGGAGTGTTGTTAACATGTGTTTATGAATGTTCATTGAGGTTTTGTTGCATGAATAAAGCTTTTGATGATAGATTTGCTTAGAGTTAGAAACTTG
>NW_023345595.1:0-208 GCF_001411555.2 Juglans regia | reverse complement strand
ATATATATATATATATATATTAAATCTCTAATCTCTTATACTTTATATATATATTAATATATATAAATATTAGTTATACTAATAATTATATTAGTATTAGTTATTATTAATACTATATCACTATTATAGTGATTAGTATAACTATATTAGTATTAGTTATAGTGATTTAGTATAACTATATAATATATTAGTATAAGTTATAATACTA
>NW_023345594.1:0-208 GCF_001411555.2 Juglans regia | reverse complement strand
GCCACGATCCACTGAGATTCAGCCCTGTGTCGCTTCGATTCGTCCCTCCCCCTCAAACCACATCACCTTCCACGATTTCCTGGCCGAGGTTACCAACAAGGACATGTCCAAAATCGGTGCACGACGTGCTCCCGCAAAGGGTGTTGGTCGAGTAAGACAGCAGGACGGTGCCCACGGGCCATGCCTTGACAGCCCCGCTCGCACGCCC
>NW_023345592.1:0-208 GCF_001411555.2 Juglans regia | reverse complement strand
GCCAAGGCAAGCCATCGGGCTGCCAAGGCATGGCCCGTGGGCACCGTGCTAACCTCGCTGTGCATGCCATGGGGCTGTCAAGGAAAGCCATGGGGCTGTCAAGGTATGGCCCGTGGGCACCGTGCTAACCTCGCTGTGCATGCCATGGGGCATGCCATGGGCACCACCGAGGCAAGCCATGGGGCTGTCAAGGCATCGCCCGTGGGCA
>NW_023345591.1:0-208 GCF_001411555.2 Juglans regia | reverse complement strand
AGGTATGCTCTCACTCGAACCCTTCTCAGAAGATCAAGGTCGGTCGGCGGTGCAACCCACAAGGGGATCCCACCAATCAGCTTCCTTACGCCTTACGGGTTTAATAGCCCGTTGACTCGCACACATGTCAGACTCCTTGGTCCGTGTTTCAAGACGGGCCGAATGGGGTGCCCACAGGCCGATGCCAGGAGCACGCAGATGCCGAAGC
>NW_023345589.1:0-208 GCF_001411555.2 Juglans regia | reverse complement strand
TCAAGGTGGAGTGTGAGAGTGAAAGAGTGAGGTGGCCCTTTTGCTTTGTCTTTCAAGAACCTTCTAGGCTCTTCTTGTACAGATCTGGCCAGCCAAGTGGGGGGACAAAACTTAGCCATGAAGCAATCCTATGGTGACCAAATTCGTGGGCCTTAATGGGCCTAAACCGAATGGGCCTAAAATTTGGGGTTTAAAGAGGGTTTGGGTT
>NW_023345587.1:0-298 GCF_001411555.2 Juglans regia | reverse complement strand
ATACCATCAAACAAACTATAACTGATTTAATGAGCCATTCGCAGTTTCACAGTCTGAATTAGTTCATACTTACACATGCATGGCTTAATCTTTGAGACAAGCATATGACTACTGGCAGGATCAACCAGGTAGCATTCATTCTCGATGCCAGCACCGCACGTAAACCTACCACTCCGGAAGGAGGATAGGATCAAGACGCGAGCACGACAATCGTTCGTGTCAAACGAGAACGCTCGGTTTGGGATAAAGAGGCCGGAGACCCCCCACACCAACACAATGTTCCGCATCCAAGAGCACG
>NW_023345586.1:0-208 GCF_001411555.2 Juglans regia | reverse complement strand
CTCAACATTACAATCTAAATTAATTAAACTTTTGATTATAACAAAAAATACAACTAAATAAAACAAGTAACATAATAACATGCATTCAAAAATTAAAAAGAAAATCCTATTGCAATAGAAACGACGCCGTATTGTATAGTAGTATACTAACTAATATAAATCTATTTTATATATTATATATATATGAAAATTTATAAAAAAAAAATAT
>NW_023345584.1:0-208 GCF_001411555.2 Juglans regia | reverse complement strand
ACCTATCGATTTTTGCCTATTTTCGATTTTTTTTGATTTTTCGGATTTATTTAATCAAAAAAATTAAATAAAAAAATCCCGATGTCGAAAAATTGTGAGGCTTACTCCTACTTCAAGATATGATTTTTCTAAGCATGCCTGCAAAAAATCTCGTCCAAATTCAAAGTATTTCGATAAAAAAGGCCTTTATGTTTCCTCGGACATTTGA
>NW_023345583.1:0-208 GCF_001411555.2 Juglans regia | reverse complement strand
GGCCTATTTGTTTGGATGCCTCCTTTGCAACATGCTTGTGCACGGCGGATGGTGTTATGGCACCCAGTGCTACGCACATTGTTGCTCTCGGGGGTATCCGGATCATGCTGGCCTCGCTTCCATGGGGTTTGACGGGCGACGACCGTTTTTTGGGCTCGCTTTCGTGGGGGTGATTCCTACATTCTCGCTTGCTTTCTAGCAACAAGCT
>NW_023345582.1:0-208 GCF_001411555.2 Juglans regia | reverse complement strand
GCCCGCAGCGATACTGACGTGCAAATCGTTCGTCTGACTTGGGTATAGGGGCGAAAGACTAATCGAACCGTCTAGTAGCTGGTTCCCTCCGAAGTTTCCCTCAGTATAGCTGGAGCCCACGGGCGAGTTCTATCGGGTAAAGCCAATGATTAGAGGCATCGGGGGCGCAACGCCCTCGACCTATTCTCAAACTTTAAATAGGTAGGAC
>NW_023345579.1:0-208 GCF_001411555.2 Juglans regia | reverse complement strand
TAGATCATTGCAATTGTTGGTCTTCAACGAGGAATTCCTAGTAAGCGCGAGTCATCAGCTCGCGTTGACTACGTCCCTGCCCTTTGTACACACCGCCCGTCGCACCTACCGATTGAATGGTCCGGTGAAGTGTTCGGATCGAGGCGATGTGGGCGGTTCGCTGCCGGCAACGTCGCGAGAAGTCCACTGAACCTTATCATTTAGAGGA
>NW_023345578.1:0-208 GCF_001411555.2 Juglans regia | reverse complement strand
AAATCCCGATGTCGAAAAATTGTGAGGCTTGCTCCTACTTCAAGATATGATTTTTCTAAGCATGCCTGCAAAAAATCTCGTCCAAATTCAAAGTATTTCGATAATAAAGGCCTTTATGTTTCCTCGGACATTTGATGTTTCCTCCTGCCGGTTGGGATTTGGCTCTAAATGCTCTTTAGGGGGGGCATGCAAGCCCCAACATGGTCAG
>NW_023345577.1:0-208 GCF_001411555.2 Juglans regia | reverse complement strand
AATGATTAGAGGCATCGGGGGCGCAACGCCCTCGACCTATTCTCAAACTTTAAATAGGTAGGACGGCACGGCTGCTTTGTTGAGTCGTGCCAAGGAATCGAGAACTCCAAGTGGGCCATTTTTGGTAAGCAGAACTGGCGATGCGGGATGAACCGGAAGCCGGGTTACGGTGCCCAACTGCGCGCTAACCTAGAACCCACAAAGGGTG
>NW_023345576.1:0-213 GCF_001411555.2 Juglans regia | reverse complement strand
ACTCGTGTTTCACTCTTAATGGCTTTTTCCCGATAATAGTCTCACATTCTCTTGCCTTTTACCACAATAGTTTTTCCACTCAAGTTCTTTCAGAACTAAATGAACTCAATCAAGACAAGACAACCTTGTTTTATCCCAACTAGTAATTAGATTCAGGAAACAAGAACAAGAGAAACATGAACGAATAAAAATGACACGAGAATCAATGAAGTT
>NW_023345575.1:0-208 GCF_001411555.2 Juglans regia | reverse complement strand
GATTTTTGGGAAAATCTCGCCCTGCCCATCGCGTAGCCATGGGTTTGGATCAGATCTCCGTTTGGATTGGGATCGGAAGGACGCTAGTATGTCGCTCAAGGATAATATGAATTTTAAGTAATTAGTTTGATGGGTGCGATCATACCAGCACTAATGCACCGGATCCCATCAGAACTCCGCAGTTAAGCGTGCTTGGGCGAGAGTAGTA
>NW_023345574.1:0-208 GCF_001411555.2 Juglans regia | reverse complement strand
GCCACGATCCACTGAGATTCAGCCCTGTGTCGCTTCGATTCGTCCCTCCCCCTCAAACCACATCACCTTCCACGATTTCCTGGCCGAGGTTACCAACAAGGACTGGTCCAAAATCGGTGCACGACGTGCTCCCGCAAAGGGTGTTGGTCGAGTAAGACAGCAGGACGGTGCCCACGGGCCATGCCTTGACAGCCCCGCTCGCACGCCC
>NW_023345573.1:0-208 GCF_001411555.2 Juglans regia | reverse complement strand
AGCCAGCACCCAAAGATGAGCACCGACAAGGACAAGGGGCAACGAGAGGGACAAATTCCATCTTTGTAGGTATGCAACACAGGAACCCTTCGGTAGCCCAACATTCTATTCACACGAGGAGCAAAAATGAGGAGGAGCACGCCTAACAGTTCGATGCACAAGCACGGAGCCTGTCAAGACATACAACCTTGTCACCACTCACACGCCG
>NW_023345572.1:0-208 GCF_001411555.2 Juglans regia | reverse complement strand
CAGCCCTGTGTCGCTTCGATTCGTCCCTCCCCCTCAAACCACATCACCTTCCACGATTTCCTGGCCGAGGTTACCAACAAGGACTTGTCCAAAATCGGTGCACAACGTGCTCCCGCAAAGGGTGTTGGTCGAGTAAGACAGCAGGACGGTGCCCACGGGCCATGCCTTGACAGCCCCGCTCGCACGCCCCATGGCTTGCCTTGACAGC
>NW_023345569.1:0-208 GCF_001411555.2 Juglans regia | reverse complement strand
AAGCCTCACAATTTTTCGACATCGGGATTTTTTTATTTAATTTTTTTGATTAAATAAATCCGAAAAATCAAAAAAAATCGAAAATAGGCAAAAATCGATAGGTGCTGCTTGGAACACATCCAAGATGTATTGGAATGAATTTAGGAAACCAATTTGGGTGGTTTCAATTGTCCAAAAGCACGAGACAAGTGTTCGCCCCCGTTCATGC
>NW_023345567.1:0-208 GCF_001411555.2 Juglans regia | reverse complement strand
TGCTTTTGTAGAGTTTGTGTGATCTACGGTGTTCTTCGTCGGACCTTTGTGTGCTTGACATGGTAGGCAAAGCACCACGGGTGTGTCGCGGCGTGCCTTGGGGAAAGCCATGGGCCAAGCCATGGGGAGCCATGGGGCTTGCCACGGGGCTGTCAAGGCAAGCCATGGGGCTGCCATGGCAAGCCATGGGGCGTGCCGGCGGGGCTGT
>NW_023345566.1:0-208 GCF_001411555.2 Juglans regia | reverse complement strand
GCATGGCCCGTGGGCACCGTGCTAACCTCGCTGTGCATGCCATGGGGCTGTCAAGGAAAGCCATGGGGCTGTCAAGGCATGGCCCGTGGGCACCGTGCTAACCTTGCTGTGCATGCCATGGGGCATGCCATGGGCACCACCGAGGCAAGCCATGGGGCTGTCAAGGCATCGCCCGTGGGCACCGTGCTAACCTCGCTGTGCATGCCAC
>NW_023345565.1:0-213 GCF_001411555.2 Juglans regia | reverse complement strand
CGGATACCCCCGAGAGCAACAATGTGCGTAGCACTGGGTGCCATAACACCATCCGCCGTGCACAAGCATGTTGCAAAGGAGGCATCCAAACAAATAGGCCCAACCGCCATGGGGGAGACTAGAGCACCCGAGGGCTAGCCAACGAGAGAAAGCCCCTAGCACGACCGATTGCCCCCATCAACAAGCCCATGCGCGGCACGAGGTGCCACCAAA
>NW_023345564.1:0-208 GCF_001411555.2 Juglans regia | reverse complement strand
AAAGAGGCCGGAGACCCCCCACACCAACACAATGTTCCGCATCCAAGAGCACGAGAACGCCCACATGGTCCATGACAACCAACGTAAACTCGAAGGCTTGCATGCTAACACGTGGACAACTTCAGAGTCCAGCCAGCACCCAAAGATGAGCACCGACAAGGACAAGGGGCAACGAGAGGGACAAATTCCATCTTTGTAGGTATGCAAC
>NW_023345561.1:0-208 GCF_001411555.2 Juglans regia | reverse complement strand
CTCCGTGCTTGTGCATCGAACTGTTAGGCGTGCTCCTCCTCATTTTTGCTCCTCGTGTGAATAGCATGTTGGGCTACCGAAGGGTTCCTGTGTTGCATACCTAAAAAGATGGAATTTGTCCCTCTCGTTGCCCCTTGTCCTTGTCGGTGCTCATCTTTGGGTGCTGGCTGGACTCTGAAGTTGTCCACGTGTTACCATGCAAGCCTTC
>NW_023345560.1:0-208 GCF_001411555.2 Juglans regia | reverse complement strand
ACCAGGTAGCATTCATTCTCGATGCCGGCACCGCACGTAAACCTACCACTCCGGAAGGAGGATAGGATCAAGACGCGAGCACGACAATCGTTCGTGTCAAACGATAACGCTCGGTTTGGGATAAAGAGGCCGGAGACCCCCCACACCAACACAATGTTCCGCATCCAAGAGCACGAGAACGCCCACATGGTCCATGACAACCAACGTA
>NW_023345559.1:0-208 GCF_001411555.2 Juglans regia | reverse complement strand
GCTTGCCCCGCTTGCACGCCCCATTGGTTGCCTTGGCAGCCCCATGGCACGCCCCATGGCTTGGCTTGACAGCCCCATGGCACGCCCCATGGCACGCCCCATGGTATGCCCAGGCAGCCCCGTGGCAAGCCCCATGGCTTGCCTTGACAGCCCCGTGGCATGCCCCACGGCTTGCCTTGACAGCCCCGCTCGCACGCCCCATGGCTTG
>NW_023345558.1:0-208 GCF_001411555.2 Juglans regia | reverse complement strand
GACCAAATTCGTGGGCCTTAAAGGGCCTAAACCGAATGGGCCTAAAATTTGGGGTTTAAAGAGGGTTTGGGTTGCTATCAAGCCCAAATCCAATATCACTTGGTCCAATCAATTTTTCAAGGTTAATAAGGTTGGATAATGATGTTCTAACACAAATTTGAAGGATTAATAGCATGTGGAAGTGATTTAATCAAGTGATTAAACACAA
>NW_023345557.1:0-208 GCF_001411555.2 Juglans regia | reverse complement strand
TTCTGACACTTCTAACCACCTCAAATAAATAAAACTCATATTTCTAGCAGCATAGTGAGTGATAACACTGACTATGTTGACAGACTAAAACCTATGCAATAGGACGATTCGTAAAAACTTATGGGGTTTTCACGAGAGTCCTAAAGTCAAAAGAAATTCCGCCAATGAATTTCTAGCGGGCTGTTACATCCTCCCCTCCTAAAAAAAA
>NW_023345555.1:0-208 GCF_001411555.2 Juglans regia | reverse complement strand
GCGTGAGAATGAGTATATGAGGTCGAGACAGCAAGAGTTAGAGTCTCTCTTAGAACGACAGTCTCATTTAGAGACGCGTTTGCAGGACCAACAGAGAGACCAGGCGGAAAGAATACGCAGTGAAGTGCAAGAGCAAGTGCAACGAGAGATGATGGTGCAAATGGAGCGTGTTATGTCGTTGCAACAGAATCCCCGTGGGCGAGGGAAA
>NW_023345554.1:0-286 GCF_001411555.2 Juglans regia | reverse complement strand
GAGATAAATTGACAAGAAGGAGCACTCGGGAGTGGATTTTTGGGAAAATCTCGCCCTGCCCATCGCGTAGCCATGGGTTTGGATCAGATCTCCGTTTGGATTGGGATCGGAAGGACGCTAGTATGTCGCTCAAGGATTATATGAATTTTCAGTAATTAGTTTGATGGGTGCGATCATACCAGCACTAATGCACCGGATCCCATCAGAACTCCGCAGTTAAGCGTGCTTGGGCGAGAGTAGTACTAGGATGGGTGACCTCCTGGGAAGTCCTCGTGTTGCACCCCTC
>NW_023345553.1:0-208 GCF_001411555.2 Juglans regia | reverse complement strand
CGTCGCTCCTACCGATTGAATGGTCCGGTGAAGTGTTCGGATCGAGGCGATGTGGGCGGTTCGCTGCCGGCAACGTCGCGAGAAGTCCACTGAACCTTATCATATAGAGGAAGGAGAAGTCGTAACAAGGTTTCCGTAGGTGAACCTGCGGAAGGATCATTGTCGATACCTGCCCAGCAGAACGACCTGTGAACATGTAATAACCTTC
>NW_023345551.1:0-208 GCF_001411555.2 Juglans regia | reverse complement strand
CTCGGGGGTATCCGGATGATGCTGGCCTCGCTTCCATGGGGTTTGACGGGCGACGACCGTTTTTTGGGCTCGCTTTCGTGGGGGTGATTCCTACATTCTCGCTTTCTTTCTAGCAACAAGCTTGTGCTTTAGGGACGGATTTGGTGGCACCTAGTGCCGCGCATGGGCTTGTTGATGGGGGCAATCGGTCGTGCTAGGGGCTTTCTCA
>NW_023345549.1:0-208 GCF_001411555.2 Juglans regia | reverse complement strand
AACCAACGTAAACTCGAAGGCTTGCATGGTAACACGTGGACAACTTCAGAGTCCAGCCAGCACCCAAAGATGAGCACCGACAAGGACAAGGGGCAACGAGAGGAACAAATTCCATCTTTGTAGGTATGCAACACAGGAACCCTTCGGTAGCCCAACATGCTATTCACACGAGGAGCAAAAATGAGGAGGAGCACGCCTAACAGTTCGA
>NW_023345548.1:0-208 GCF_001411555.2 Juglans regia | reverse complement strand
CGTGTGAGTGGTGACAAGGTTGTATGTCTTGACAGGCTCCGTGCTTGTGCATCGAACTGTTAGGCGTGCTCCTCCTCATTTTTGCTCCTCGTGTGAATAGCATATTGGGCTACCGAAGGGTTCCTGTGTTGCATACCTACAAAGATGGAATTTGTCCCTCTCGTTGCCCCTTGTCCTTGTCGGTGCTCATCTTTGGGTGCTGGCTGGA
>NW_023345547.1:0-208 GCF_001411555.2 Juglans regia | reverse complement strand
GCCATGGGGTAGACTAGAGCACCCGAGGGCTAGCCAACGTGAGAAAGCCCCTAGCACGACCGATTGCCCCCATCAACAAGCCCATGCGCGGCACTAGGTGCCAACAAATCCGTCCCTAAAGCACAAGCTTGTTGCTAGAAAGCAAGCGAGAATGTAGGAATCACCCCCACGAAAGCGAGCCCAAAAAACGGTCGTCGCCCGTCAAACC
>NW_023345546.1:0-208 GCF_001411555.2 Juglans regia | reverse complement strand
AGGCCCGCAGCGATACTGACGTGCAAATCGTTCGTCTGACTTGGGTATAGGGGCGAAAGACTAATCGAACCGTCTAGTAGCTGGTTCCCTCCGAAGTTTCCCTAAGGATAGCTGGAGCCCACGGGCGAGTTCTATCGGGTAAAGCCAATGATTAGAGGCATCGGGGGCGCAACGCCCTCGACCTATTCTCAAACTTTAAATAGGTAGG
>NW_023345544.1:0-208 GCF_001411555.2 Juglans regia | reverse complement strand
AAGCACGGAGCCTGTCAAGACATACAACCTTGTCACCACTCACACGCCGTTACGTCCGCCAGACCACAACATCAAACAAATTGAACCACACCCCAACCAAGCAAAAGGCTAGCTGAGCGTGTGGAAGCATTGTGTGGTGTCGAGCCTGCCCCGCTAGGCATGGGAAATAAGAGAAGAGAAAATAGTAACAATCGGGACAGTTGTTGAG
>NW_023345543.1:0-273 GCF_001411555.2 Juglans regia | reverse complement strand
CGAACTGTTAGGCGTGCTCCTCCTCATTTTTGCTCCTCGTGTGAATAGCATGTTGGGCTACCGAAGGGTTCCTGTGTTGCATACCTACAAAGATGGAATTTGTCCCTCTCGTTGCCCCTTGTCCTTGTCGGTGCTCATCTTTGGGTGCTGACTGGACTCTGAAGTTGTCCACGTGTTACCATGCAAGCCTTCGAGTTTACGTTGGTTGTCATGGACCATGTGGGCGTTCTCGTGCTCTTGGATGCGGAACATTGTGTTGGTGTGGGGGGTCTC
>NW_023345542.1:0-208 GCF_001411555.2 Juglans regia | reverse complement strand
GGCCTTTATGTTTCCTCGGACATTTGATGTTTCCTCCTGCCGGTTGGGATTTGGCTCTAAATGCTCTTTAGGGGGGGCATGCAAGCCCCAACATGGTCAGCCAGTAGGGCTGACCATGCCGCCCCCCTCACATGGGCATGCCCCTGGCGCCCATGGAAAGGGCGTGTGCCACGCCCCCCATGCCACCGGCGGGGGGGTATCGTCTCCA
>NW_023345540.1:0-208 GCF_001411555.2 Juglans regia | reverse complement strand
GGTGAGATAAAACTCGGTACCCTGCAGCTCCACTCGTACCTGATCGTAACGCCCTTGGCATTTTAATTTTTCTCCATTGGCCACCCGGACAGAAAATTCTTCCGTGGGTACTACTGGCAATTTGAGCATGTTCGCCAAACGCTCACTAATGAAGTTGTGCGTCGAGCCGCTGTCCACCAGAACCACCACTTCGTGAGGACCCATTCTC
>NW_023345539.1:0-208 GCF_001411555.2 Juglans regia | reverse complement strand
CTCACTTTTAGGCTAACCGCGAGCAGAAGCACACGGGAGGCCAATGTCTTCCCCGCACCCCACACATCATAAGAAGTGTTTGGGGTTGGGGCAACGATGCGTGCCACCCAGGCAGACGTGCCCTCGGCCGAATGGCTTCGGGCGCAACTTGCGTTCAAAGACTCGATGATTCGCGGGATTCTGCAATTCACACCAAGTATCGCATTTC
>NW_023345538.1:0-208 GCF_001411555.2 Juglans regia | reverse complement strand
GTTTGAGGGTGATATGCACTACTAAACTTCAACTTAGTGCCTAAGGCCGCCTGCAAGCTCTTCCAAAAATGGGACGTAAACCGCGGGTCCCGATCTGACACGATGCTCTTGGGTACTCCATGCAAACGCACTATCTCCTTGACATATAACCGAGTCAACTTACCCAAAGAGTCAGTATTATTAACAGGCAAGAAATGGGCACTCTTGG
>NW_023345537.1:0-208 GCF_001411555.2 Juglans regia | reverse complement strand
GTCGGCCGAGAGCACGCGTAGGAATCTAGTGCTAAGAAGCACCAAACACCATGCCACACTCACACCTCAAGGATGCCATGCACGAGGATCGAACCCCCACGAAGCTCAACGCATCAAGAAGGAAACCGTATCAAGGTTCAACCCCATGGGAACAAGGCCATCAAGGTCCGGAAGCCACCTCAATGAAGCATGTGCGTAGCACTGGGTG
>NW_023345534.1:0-208 GCF_001411555.2 Juglans regia | reverse complement strand
AAGAAAGAGCTCTCAGTCTGTCAATCCTTACTATGTCTGGACCTGGTAAGTTTCCCCGTGTTGAGTCAAATTAAGCCGCAGGCTCCACTCCTGGTGGTGCCCTGCCGTCAATTCCTTTAAGTTTCAGCCTTGCGACCATACTCCCCCCGGAACCCAAAGACTTTGATTTCTCATAAGGTGCCGGCGGAGTCCTTAAAGCAACATCCGC
>NW_023345533.1:0-270 GCF_001411555.2 Juglans regia | reverse complement strand
TTAAATTTTTTTTTTTTTTTTTTTTGCACGATTTTTTTTTTTTTCTTTTCCTTTCTTTTCTTTTATTTTATTTTCTTTTCTTTTCCTTTCACCAACTGATTTGATCACAATCAAGAATAAGCAGTTGAAAAAAACCCTAACAATAACTCAAAAACCCTTGGGCAAGTGATATACGGCAGCCCCTAGAACAAGAGATTTCAGCCAACACAAACCCTAGAACAATGAATTTCAGCAACCCTACTAACCACCACTATTTTTTTTTTTTTGTAA
>NW_023345532.1:0-208 GCF_001411555.2 Juglans regia | reverse complement strand
GGGCAACGATGCGTGACACCCAGGCAGACGTGCCCTCGGCCGAATGGCTTCGGGCGCAACTTGCGTTCAAAGACTCGATGATTCGCGGGATTCTGCAATTCACATCAAGTATCGCATTTCGCTACGTTCTTCATCGATGCGAGAGCCGAGATATCCGTTGCCGAGAGTCGTTATGTATCATGGTAAAGATGTCACCAACAACGCGCAC
>NW_023345531.1:0-208 GCF_001411555.2 Juglans regia | reverse complement strand
CAACGCATCAAGAAGGAAACCGTATCAAGGTTCAACCCCATGGGAACAAGGCCATCAAGGTCCGGAAGCCACCTCAATGAAGCATGTGCGTAGCACTGGGTGCAATAACACCATCCGCCGTGCACATCTACGTCAAAGAGGAAGCAAACAAACACACAGGCCCGGCCACCATGCGGCCAACCAAATGTAAAATGAAAAATGGAGATGC
>NW_023345530.1:0-208 GCF_001411555.2 Juglans regia | reverse complement strand
ACAACCCGGGCTTGGGCCGCCGCCGCAATCCGCATCGGTCCACGCCCCGAGTCGATCGGCAGACCGGCATACACCGTTCCACATCCGACCGGGGCGCATCGCCGTCCCCCATCCGCTTCCCTCCCGACAATTTCAAGCACTCTTTGACTCTCTTTTCAAAGTCCTTTTCATCTTTCCCTCGCGGTACTTGTTTGCTATCGGTCTCTCG
>NW_023345529.1:0-208 GCF_001411555.2 Juglans regia | reverse complement strand
CCTTGTCACCACTCACACGCCGTTACGTCCGCCAGACCACAACATCAAACAAATTGAACCACACCCCAACCAAGCACAAGGCTAGCTGAGCGTGTGGAAGCATTTTGTGGTGTCGAGCCTGCCCCGCTAGGCATGGGAAATAAGAGAAGAGAAAATAGTAACAATCGGGACAGTTGTTGAGGTCTCAACCCCTTGGGAGCCAAGCCAA
>NW_023345528.1:0-208 GCF_001411555.2 Juglans regia | reverse complement strand
CGCGTAGGAATCTAGTGCTAAGAAGCACCAAACACCATGCCACACTCACACCTCAAGGATGCCATGCACGAGGATCGAACCCCCACGAAGATCAACGCATCAAGGAGGAAACCGTATCAAGGTTCAACCCCATGGGAACAAGGCCATCAAGGTCCGGAAGCCACCTCAATGAAGCATGTGCGTAGCACTGGGTGCCATAACACCATCC
>NW_023345527.1:0-208 GCF_001411555.2 Juglans regia | reverse complement strand
GCCAACACAATAGGACCGAAATCCTATGATGTTATCCCATGCTAATGTATACAGAGCGTAGGCTTGCTTTGAGCACTCTAATTTCTTCAAAGTAACAGCACCGGTGGCACGACCCGGCCAGTTAAGGCCAGGAGCGCATCGCCGGTAGAAGGGACGAGCAGACCGGTGCACACCAGGGGCGGACCGCTCTGCCCAACCCAAGATCCAA
>NW_023345526.1:0-208 GCF_001411555.2 Juglans regia | reverse complement strand
GCGAGCGGGGCTGCCAAGGCATGCCATGGGGCTTGCCACGGGGCTGCCAAGGCATGCCATGGGGCTGTCAAGTCAGGCCATGGGGCTTGCCACGGGGCTGTCAAGGCAAGCCATGGGGCTGTCAAGGCAGGCCATGGGGCTTGCCACGGCGCTGCCAAGGCAAGCCATGGGGCTTCCAGCGGGGCTGTCAAGGCAGGCCATGGGGCTT
>NW_023345525.1:0-208 GCF_001411555.2 Juglans regia | reverse complement strand
GACAATTGAAACCACCCAAATTGGTTTCCTAAATTCATTCCAATACATCTTGGATGTGTTCCAAGCATCACCTATCGATTTTTGCCTATTTTCGATTTTTTTTAATTTTTCGGATTTATTTAATCAAAAAAATTAAATAAAAAAATCCCGATGTCGAAAAATTGTGAGGCTTGCTCCTACTTCAAGATATGATTTTTCTAAGCATGCC
>NW_023345524.1:0-208 GCF_001411555.2 Juglans regia | reverse complement strand
CGGGGAGGTAGTGACAATAAATAACAATACCGGGCTCTTACGAGTCTGGTAATTGGAATGAGTACAATCTAAATCCCTTAACGAGGATCCATTGGAGGGCAAGTTTGGTGCCAGCAGCCGCGGTAATTCCAGCTCCAATAGCGTATATTTAAGTTGTTGCAGTTAAAAAGCTCGTAGTTGGATCTTGGGTTGGGCAGAGCGGTCCGCC
>NW_023345523.1:0-269 GCF_001411555.2 Juglans regia | reverse complement strand
ACACCCGTGGTGCTTTGCCTACCATGTCAAGCACACAAAGGTCCGACGAAGAACACCGTAGATCACACAAACTCTACAAAAGCAATCTTCCTTGTTGCCTCAAAAGATTGCAATACAACACTCACAACATGGCCCCCCAATGTTGCCGCCCGACGTGCATGAACGGGGGCGAACACTTGTCTCGTGCTTTTGGACAATTGAAACCACCCAAATTGGTTTCCTAAATTCATTCCAATACATCTTGGATGTGTTCCAAGCATCACCTATCG
>NW_023345522.1:0-22822 GCF_001411555.2 Juglans regia | reverse complement strand
TTTAGATCCTATAGTAAATTGGTCAAATTGGAGAGTTAGTATTCTCACGCCAAAATGTGGGGGAACAAATTTTTCTTGCTTTCTGGCTCGAGTTAGGAATTTCTCGTCGATGAAGCTTCCACTTGGGAATTCCCTATTAGGCTTATTGGTCTCCTGTTCCTGACTCTGATGCCTTTGAGATTATCTTTTCCCATGGCGAGGAGGCCTGTGTGAAGTTAGTAGAGTCTTGGGCCCAAGCTCATTTCAAGCTATGCTTCTCGAATGCTCTTTTAACACCCAGTAATATTGAAAAGTATTTGATGGTTCCTAGCAGAGCCCATATATTTGGTAGGGAGTTTTTGGACGCCCCTTCAACCGCTGGCGATTTGAAGAGGAAGAAACGCCCTGGCTTAGGCGGAAAGAAACAAAGAAAACTTAAGAAGGCTCGTATCTCGCCTCGCTTAGACGAGTCTATTTCATCCAAAGGTGGTTCTTCACTTTCCTTTGCACCGAGCGGAGGTACAAAATTAGTACCTCCTCGAGAAAAACAAAGTGGGACAACATTTCAGGCCGTTGGTAATGTTAAGTTGACTTCTTCTCGGGAATTACCGAGTAAAACCACCTCTCAGGCAAGTGGAAGCACCAAATTAGCCATTTTTCGAGAGGAAACGAGTGTTATGGCCACCTTTGTGGATCCACCAAGTCTTTCTCTGAATGACGTCATGTCCTTGGCCGGAAAAGATCTCGAAAACATAATCGCGGCAGAGGTGGCTGCCAAAGCTACTGCTCAGCCTTCGACGGCACCAGTTGAAGATTTCCAGTAGCAAAGTGATAACACTCCAGTGGAAGAGGATATTCTTATTTTGAATCCCGACCTCCTTATGGTGCCTCCATCCACTTCTACGAACTTCCCCCCCTTTGAGGCTTCTATGCCTTTACTAATTTTGCCCTTGCTAGTCGTTGCTGGGCCTCTGATGTCCCTCCGGAACTTCCCCGGTTGGAACATGGCGAGGAGGGGAGTGTTAAAGAGTTAGCAGCAATGTCTAGTTCCCCCCTCGCCTCGACAATTTCAGGTGGGGTTACTCTTGACTTGCCCTTCGTGTTTCCAGCCCTCTCCCTCGCCAGTGCTAGTAGGGTTTCGATTCCTTCTCCACCATTCAGCGTTTCAAGTGGCGAGCCATCTTTGACAGCTCCCGAGGAGAATCTTGGGATTGATCAGGTTGTTCCCCTCCAGGATGAAGTTGGGGTGAGGCATGAAGCTGAAAACTGCTCGGGTCCTCCTGTTGATCCACTTGTCAGCGCTCCTTTGTTTGTCTCGACTGAAGCTGCTTTTCCTCAGGAGTATTTTGCTACTGCCTCCTCGCCAGCTGTCAACCCAAGAGTTCCTCAAGTTATCATCCATTAATTTCCCTAGGATCCCTACAAACTCGCCGAGTGGAGGTCATCAATACTTTTGTTCAACAGCTTTGTAGTGTTTTTACGCCAGAACTCCCTTCGTACTTGTTTTCCTTGTACTTATTGCTTTGATCATTAGTTCTAAAGAACATATCTTAAATGCATTCCCCTCTCTCTCTCTCTCTCTCTCTCTCTCTCTCTCTCTCTCTCTCTCTCTCTCTCTCTCGCTTCTTCTTCTTTTTTTTTTTTTTTTTTTCCAGGGAGTTGATCGCCTTGCCGCCAACTTGGTGGACGATAAGCTACAATTGGAGGATGAGAAGAACCAATTGGCCAATGAGTTGGCCCAACTTGAGGCTCGTTCCCATTCATCCGATGGTGAGTTGGTTACCCTTTGTGCCCAAGTTGCTTCACTCCGGGAGGAGTTGGTGAATTCTGCCGTGAATGCCGATCACTATCGTCAAGAAGCAGCAACAATCGAGAAAGAACTAGATGATCTTGCCACTTGCCTAAATCAAACAGAGGGAGTTATGCAAGAAAGGAACAACTTAGCTGCTCAGGTAGAGGCATTAAAGAAAGAACGAGATGAGTTGGCTGCTCGGGTGGAGCTTGCCTTGAAAGAGAGGGATGACTTGGCCACCAGCTTTGATCATGCAAAGGTAGAGATTGAAGAATTAACCAAGTCCAAGTCTGACTACGCTTCTCGCCTGGCCTCTCTCGAAAACGAACAACGGGAACTAGTCATAAAGCTGGGGGTGGCCGAAGGGATGAAAGCTGAAACTGAGAAAAACTTAGCCAAAGTGAAGAGCCTTCTCAAAAACAGCAACCATCAATATCTTCAGCTTGATGAAGTTGTTAAGTCTGCCAAGAAAAAGATTGCTATCCTAGAGCATCCTAGAGCAAAAGTTGGCCGAGTTGGGCCCTGCTTTGGAGAGTTCTTAGAACGACCTTAATCGGGTTCTCCCCCAACTAGCTGCTGCCCCCAAGGTCCGATTACGAGCCTGGGGTATAGGTTTCAAGTTGGGTGTCAAACAGCTCCGTGAGCTTCTTCTTCGAGAACCCACAACGAATCTGCATACTCTAGAGTGGAAGTCTATTTGGGCTAGTGAGGTTGCTCTTCATTTCTGTGACTCCCTCGACCGAGTCGAGATGCTTGACGCTTTCCCTTGCCCATCCTAGCATTTATATATTTTGAGGTTTTCGCACACCCCGAGGGATTTGTTTTGACTTTTTCTGAAGCTTTGTACAAAACATAACTTTGTAAGCCGTTTTGAGGCTATTGAATTTTATAAGCCGTTTTGAGGCTTCTGAACTTTGTTTGTCGGTTATAAAGTATTTATTGCTGTTTCTTGGTGACCTGCATCAAGATATCAACGTATGTTATTCATACCTTAAGTATTAGGCTATGTTGCTCACAATCTTGAGCATTACGCCAATAGGAGAGTTCCTCGTCCTTTTTGGGCGAGAAAGTGTTAACAAGAGATCCCTTGACTGTTTTACCTTTGAATTTGAGGCTAGTGGGAGAGTTCCTTGACCACGTCACCTTTTGGCCAGAAGGTGTTCACGGGAGATCTCTTGACCATTTTACCATTAGGTATTAGGCTTAGTGGGAGATCCCTTAACCACGTCACCTTTTGGCGAGAAGGTGTTCACAGGAGATCCCTCGATCGTTTTAACCTTTAAGTATTAGGCTAGTGGGAGATCTCTCGACCACGTCACCTTTTGGCGAGAAAGTGTTAATGGGAGATCCCTCGACTTAACGGGAGATCCCTCGACCATTTTAACCTTTAAGTATTAGGCTAGTGGGAGATCCCTCGACCACGTCACCTTTTGGCGAAAAGGTGTTAACAGAAGATCCCTCGACCGTTTTACCTTTAAGTATTAGGCTAGTGGGAGATCCCTCGACCACGTCACCTTTTGGCGAGGTGGTATTAACGGGAGATCTCTCGATCGTTTTCACCTTTAAGTATTAGGCTAGTGGGAAATCTCTCGACCACATCACCTTTTGGTGAGAAGGTGTTAACGGGAGATCCCTTGACCGTTTTAACCTTTAAGTATTAGGCTACTGGGAGATCTCTCAACCGTTTTAACCTTTAAGTTTTAGGCTAGTGGGAGATCCCTCGACCACGTCACCTTTTGGCATGATGGTGTTAACGGGAGATCCCTCAACCGTTTTAACCTTTAATTATTAGGCTAGTGGGAGAGTTCCTCAACTATGTTGCCTTTAGTAAAGAAATCCCTTGTTTTGGGTTGTCACAGAAATTAACAAGTAAATCAATGAAACATAAATTTTTTAACGCCGCCATTTATTATTGGAAATGGGAGTGACAAGTAAATCAATGAAACATAAATTTTACATATCTATCCCTTATGCGTAATATTTTCGTAGATGCTCTGCGTTCCATGGGTGGGGTAGTGCACATCTCGTGGCATCTTTGAGGTGGTAAGTTCCCGGCCTATAGTTTGCAGTCACGACATAAGGGACTTCCCATTGAGGGCCCAACTTTCCTCCTCTCGTGGTGACACAGGTCTCCTTTAGCACCGATCTCTTTTTAGAAGCTGCAACTCTGGCTTCTGCATACGTCCTTATTTCCTCCAATAGATCTAAGTTTTCTTCCAACCTTGCCACGTTTGTTTCTGGGTCAAAGCTTTTTCTTCTGTGGCTTGATAACTCCACTTCTACAGGAAACATGGCCTCACTTCCATAAGCTAGGGCAAAAGGTGTTTCTCCTGTTGAGGTTTTTGGTGTAGTTCTGTAAGCCCACAAGGTTTTTGGGAGCTCGTTGGCCCACACTCCCTTTTTGTCGCCCATCTTCTTTTTCAATATCCCTACAATGGTTTTATTGGTTGTTTCAAATTGCCTGTTCGCCTGAGGGTGGCCTGGGGAAGAGTACTTGACTTTGATTTCTAACTTCGCACACCATTGGTGATAATGTTCGGAATCAAACTGTCTTCCATTATCAGAAATGATACACTGAGGTATCCCGAACCTGCACACTACTGCCTTCCACAGGAACTTCATCACACTTTGGGCGGTTATTATAGCCAATCGCCTTAGCCTCTGCCCACTTCGTAAAGTAGTTGACGGCTACGATGATGAACTTGGTTCCTCCTTTGCTGGGGGGCATAGGGCCTATCAAGTCCATCCCCCATTGGGCAAACAACTATAGGGACGTTATCGATCACAGCTCTTCAGGAGGTGCACCTGGAATTGGTGCATGAATCTAGCACTGGACACACTTTTTCACAAACTCATTCTCATCTTTGAGTGTGTTTGGCCAATAGTACCTTACCCTTACAATCTTTGAGGCGAGTGATAGTCCTCCTGAATGACTCCCGTAAATCCCCTCGTGTACTTCCTTCATCACGTACTCTGCTTCCTCCTTTGTTATACATCGCAATAATGGGTTTGAAAAATCTTGCTTGTAAAGCACCCCGTCTACCTTTCGTGTTAACTTTCTCGCCTCTTCCAGAGATGGGGGAAGATCACCCGTCTCCAAATACTTTTTTATATCATCAGCCCATCCTGGCATACTTTCTCCAATCTACAAAATTTCCTTTCCTACTACTGGACTAGCCAACGTTCGTAAATCAACCTTCCATGGCAGCGCCTCTTCTTGCTTTGCTGAGGCAGCTCAGGCCAATCGGTCAACTTTGAAATTATCTCCTCGAGGTATCTTCTCGATTCGAAACTATTTGAGGCCTTTGCACTGCTCCTGAACTCGATGAATGTATTTTATTAGCTTCGTTCCCCTCACCAAATACTCCTCGGTGATTTGCCTGACTATTACCTGTGAGTCGGCTATCATCTTGACTTCCTCGCCTCCTAACACCCTCGTTATTGCTAAACCGGCGAGTATTGTTTCATATTCAGTTTCGTTGTTTGTTACTTTGAACTCCAATCTTACTGCATGGTACAACTCTTCCTCTTCACTCATTGCTACGTACACACCAACTCCTCCTCCTGCTCGGCAGGCTGATCCATCCACATATAATTGTGATAGATTCTTCTCAGGTATGGACTTCTTCTCTGAAATTTGAAAATTCTGCTATGTAATCGGCTAAGATCTGTCCCTTCACGACGCTTTTTGGCATGCAACTGATTTCATACTCACTTAGTTCAATTGACCATTTGACCAGCAGTCCCAAGGTGATTGGTTTCTGCAACACTTTCTGTAGAGGCGATTGTGGCGCCCTCAGCCTCCGCTTGGGATTGGACGGTGACTGAAATGCCGGGACATGCAAGACAAGGCTACACACCCCTCGTACATGACAAATAATATGCTATGCACCTAAGTACATTTGCAGTATGCAATAATATAGCAGCGAAAAAATAGTAAAAGTCAGAATATTCTAAGCAACGTGACAAGCAATTGCAAAGCACATGGTACCGTACTAACAAAATATCCCCACGTTGCCCATAACCATAAACATGTATCATAAGATATGGCATCCCAAAAACATAGAGTAAAGTTTAATCTCCCAAAACACAGGACCTCCTCAAAATATTGTTCCTAAAAAAGTTGAGATCTAAACCATAAGTTCTCTCATTCTTTTCTTTTCTTCTTCACAAAATAACTAGGTTCCCGCTCTCTTCATCGCTAAAGTCCCATCAGGAGTAAGACACCAAAAGACTCCGTGGGATTTTTGAGGTCCGGGTGGTGACGACTCTAATTCTTTGGCTGCTGCCATTGCGTCAGATGAGGGCTTCAAGGTTTGCTTAAGACAAGCGGACAACTGGTCCATGTACCAATCGAACTTCAAAAAGTCGGAACGAGCCTGTACAGAATACTCGTCCTCTGCCACGAAACCATCTAGATTCATGATTCTTAGGAATCTGGGGTACTTGTAACCACTTCTACCATTCCGGTTGGGGAATAGTAGTGGAAACTATCACAATGAGATTTCGAGAAATCTCAGCAAGTAATCATACAACATACAATAGTTAACGCAAGCATACATGATGTATATCATGAAATGTGTGCATGGACATGTACTTGACTTATGACTTGACCAAAACTTGACTTATGCACTTGACTATTTTCAAAAGACTTGTAACAGAGACTTTAACATTTTCGAAAAACTTCTTTGACTTTCTTTTTCATGTTGATCTTAATCAGAACTTGTCTTATCAGAACATATCACAAAATTTGCATCGAGTAATCCTTATCAAATGAGCTCTTATTCTTGTTCATAGGGTGGACACAACACAGTTCCCCTTTGCACCCCATGGTCCTGCTAGTTACCGCACCATTAATGGTCCGTACACCATAATGAATACGTCATAAACAGAGAATCATATTAACTCGACCTTACTTCGCGGGTTACATGCCTTATGCACCCCCTAGCATTAGGTGTTTCCTCACTCTGGTATTCTTTAAAAAGAATCCATTTGAGGCTCGTCGACTGTTCTTCATCGACCCAGGAGTTACCACTCCATTCTTAAGCACTCTAGAGTGGACAGAGGAGTTCCACTAGGACAATCCCATGTCCTTGCACTTGGAGTCGTGATATTAGACTCTTTCCTTTGAAAACACTTTTTGAAAATATTTTTCCCCAAATGCATGTGACATGAGACTTAAGATATATGTACTTACACTTGACACGTGACATATGGAATGTCGTGCATGAAACAACCAAGCATAACATGTTCGATTCATGGCATGATAACATGAAACACATGAGATATCAAAATGCATACATGGAATCATGAGAACTTGCTTAGGCCGAAACACATAGGCACAAAAACATGAGGAATCCTTACTTAAACATGTTCCAAACTTCAAGCATATAATATAGACATCAAAACATGTAATCATAGGTTTTGGCTAAGGTCCGAAACTCTCAACACATGTTCAAACCGAAATATCATGTTGCATAAACCATCAACCTTAATCAAGTAAAAACCGAAACTTATAGGAGTATTTCATGGCATTTTCATCACAAATCCGAAGCATATAATTCCTTCCATAGATTTACTCAAGATCATATTAGCATGTTCAAACAGGGAAACAAGAAATAACAAGCAAACAATGATAATATGAGACGGATTTATGCAAACATATACAAGCAGTAACAAAGAGTAGGTTGAGTGTATACTTACAAAAATCCACGTAAGAAAATACTTAGCAAGCTGTAAAATCTGAATGTGCTTCATTAGAAAGTGCCTAGAAAAGTCCTATTTTGTGTTCTTGAGTGTGTGAAGATTTCTAGGGTATCACTAGATCTTAAACTATTCGGCCTTTAGGGTTTTTAGGTTAAAACCCCCTTCATTTCACTTATGTTGTAAAACAAAACTTAAAGTAAGGTAAAAACACATGTGGTGATCGAAAACATGGAGGATATACATCCCCCACCATTCGGCTTCAAGGTTTCTTAAAAACCCTAAAACCTTTTTTCATACAAACGGGTAAGAGTGTGTGTGCCTTTCACCATTTTCGAAATCTTATGAGATTTGGATCTCATTTTTGAGTTGAGAAAGTGACTTGTGTGTGAAACTAAGAGAAAACCGATCCTTACCTTTCCTATTCTCGATGGTGGCGAAAACCTCTCTTGAAAAGGAATCCTCTTGTTTCATTGGAAAGAAACCTAGAGAAAGTGTGAGAATCTTCAAGTGAAGGTGTGAGAAGAATGTGGAGAAGATGAGAACACAAGCAAAACTCGAAAATTGCCAAGAGAAAAGTCTTGGGCGTGTGGCTCTCTTCCCTTTTTATAGAACTTTCCTCAATCTCTCATTGGTTACTTGAAGTCCATTGCATGCAAGACAAGTGGCATTTTCCTCTTCATTTTTCTCTTTAGCCGAAATGTCCCTTGGTGTTCCCCATCATTAGATTTCATTGGGAAGGCAAAAAGGCTTGGGTGGCATGTGGGTTCTTTCTCCCTTGGCCTAAACCCTCCTATTTCCCTTTATGCCATTCTTTTTTCTTAAGCAAATGCATTGTACATTAGGGCAAAGAGGTAAATCAACTCCATGTCTCTTCCTCTTCCCAAGAGATAAGCTTTGCATGAGTGACACATGGCATAGGCGTGTGCCATTGCCCTAGCTGTCCACTCCTTCTTCCCTTTTCCCGAGTTGATGCTTCATCTTCTAGTACTCCTTCCCTAGGTGACTCCTCATGTGCCAATGGTCTAAAGGTAGCTTAAGTGACAAATGGCAAGTGAAGGGGTGCATTGGGAATGTGGTAGCCGAAATTCTAGGGGCATATTTGTCCTTTGATACAAGAGTCTCTTCATCTAGTCTTCTAGAAGCTTAATGCATGTTTGACACTTGGCAAAAACTGACCAAATTCGAAATCACATGAGCTCCCTTCGGTTTCCCAAGCTACTTTTCTAGACTTCCCTTTCCAAGAATATCTAGATTCATAGTGTAACACTTACATGACACATGGCACTAGTGACTAAGATTTGAGTCATGGACCTAAAGCCATTGGGCCTTGGTTTCTAAATGGGGCAAAAAATTACAAAGCATTCTAGGGTTGCTCCCCTCTTGGACTCAAGTTGCTAAATCAAAGACTCTAGGGCTTTTTAAAAAAGTAATTAAAGCTCGTAAAATGCCATGGCAACTAAGAATAAAATTTATAGGCCATGCTTAGGCAAGCTCGGTCAACGCATGTGTCTTTGAATTTTGGTTAAGTTTTTGTACTAACATATTCATTCAATTAAAATCGAGCCTATATAAAACATTATAATGTGGTTTTGTGTAAATAAATATAACCCAACTCCATAACATACATGTTTACTTAATAATCATTTAACATAACCCAACTCCAATTACAACCAAGCTCAGTACGTAAACAAAACCCATGTGACTTGTGAGTCCAAGCCCACCTGGAGTATTAGGGCATAAATGTAAATCTATTCAAAGCTCATCCTAACATGCTTTGAGGGAGAATTAAGAAATAAGTCATTTTTAAAACAAAACCACTAGGGCAGAGAAGGGTCGTGCTACGAACTCACTGAGAGCAACGTGCAGTGGCGAGTCTGGGTGAAGATCGACGGCGGTGTGGCTGGGTTGACTGTGGCGGAACTTCTGAGACAATGATAGTTTCTGTGCTGTTAGGGAAGAAAAGCGATGGGAAAGGAGATAATGGTTTGCAACGGAGGCTCACTGAGGGAAAGTTGTGTGCGGCGGATCTGAGGGCTGTTTGGGTAGTTTATGACGATATGGGGGTGGCTACCTTGGGTTCACACGCATGGGTTCTTTTTGTGTTTGATGGCTCACGGTGGCTGACGTGATTTAATGGTACTTTGTCTTGTAGCAACAACAGGATGTGGAGGCTTTGGCAACGGCTTGCCGTGGGGAAGGGAAGGAGTCATGATGGTGTAAGACGGTGTCTGGCAGAGCTAGCTTCCTCTCTTGGTGGTTGAGCGATGGCGACATGCTCTGTTCTTGGTGTCGCCAAACAGAGAGTGACAGGTGCGGGCTGGGCTGCCGTGCATGGGCTGAAAGGCGACCGCACTGCCATGCGTGATGATCTCTTGGGGCTCTGATTTGTTTACGGTGGTTTGCGGAGATATAGGGGCCATGGTTGCGTTGGGTTCTCTACTGGGAACTGTCTTACGGTGCCGAGGAGTACTTGCTGGGAAGATAACAATAAACTGCTGCGATTTTTTGGGAAGATTTCTGAAGGAGAGGGAGAGTTTTAAAAGTGCTCAACACGTTCCAATTCCTTCAATTACGGCTAATGTAAGTTGTAACGGCTCACTCACCGAAGAATCATCTGAGAGAAGGCTAGAAGGGGATGAGTGACAAAAGTATAAACTATTTAACTTAAATTTTTAATAATAATAATAATAATAAAACAATCCTGAACAACTTATTAATGATATAAAATTTGATAAAAATATAATAGTAATAATAACAATAATAGAATGTTTATAAAGATAATAAAACATAAAATTATTCACATTCTATCCCTAATAATTTGGGTCGGGTTGTTTCAACATATGAGACAAAGAAATACATACATCTAAAATAAAAACGAGAAATATAAACATTATATATTTGTTTTTGGAGAATTTGATCCAAACTCCCTATATTGTCTCTAGATTGAGATCTGCCCATCATAACCCAGTCAAAGATTCTATCAACTCTAGTTAATGGATAATATATTAAAAAAATCAAAGGTAGGGCTGCTACTGCACCCCCCAAACGGGGTTGCCCCTGCTCCATCCGCCACGCCAGCATGGACGGGGAGGGGGAGGGCAGTAGTTTGGGTCCCGAGCCCGTCCAGATTGACCCTCACGATAGTCCGCTCACCCCCGCCCACCTTCCACCCGCTACAAAAAACCAAAACCAACATATATATATATATATATAGAGAGAGAGAGAGAGAGAGAGATACCATCTGGGGGTGATAGCGAGGGAAAGAGAGAGACTATGACAACGACCGGCAGGGACGACGGTGATGAGAATTTTAAATATATATATATATATATATATATAGAGAGAGAGAGAGAGAGAGAGATGCAAGGGGGAAGGGACGTTTCAAAACGAAACCCCGTCCCCCAGTGCCCAGGTGCGTGCGAGCCTCTACGTCCGACCCCCGCCTTCTAGTCCCCCCTAGTTAGAGGAATGTAAGAAAATGGAAAATTATACTATTTTCCAATAGTTGGTACTTGGTAAGCTATGGCGCCCTCGACCCCCACGTGTTATTTTTGTGAAGTTCGTGATACTGGGATGATGACCACACGGATTACGCACTCCAACGATTAGTGCTCAGTGTAACGCCCCGCACCCGGAAGGGCCGGAGAATTACTACCAGTCACTAACAAACCTGTCTCTCCAAGCACTTGAAACTCCAAGGACTTCATGATTAGCACACAACTCATATTTTTCCAAATAACCATAATAAAACTCTATAAGTTATCATTACAAAACATAAACCAAAAGGGGTCCACAATCTCCCAATGACCTCAAAAATATAACAATACATCTTTAGGTCTCAATAGGTCCAAGCAACATAAAGTACTTCAAATACTCAAGTTAAATCCATCTACTAACAATGGTACTCTAAAGTACCCAATCCTTCCATCCATATCTAGCCAGCTTCAATTCTATTCTTGACCCCCAGCTGGGAAATCAATATCATCTGAAAATATATGAATATAAGGGGGGTGAGTTATCAACAACTCAGTAAGCAGAGAACATATACTAGCATGTAAACATGAGCCTTTTCAGAAAGTTCAATATGCAGAAACAAAACATTTTATTTTTATATGCAGATCTCATAAAACATGTTATCAGAAAATCAGAGCGACTTTTTAAACATTTCATACTCAAGTCAACAATTCATATTTGAGGATCCATTTCATATTCAAAAACACTTTGGCATAACATAATTGAACATATTCATCTTATCATATCATATCATATACCATGTTTAACCCCCGTGGTAGGGTTGTGCTATCCCCGGTGGCCAAACCAGGCAGTATCATGTAGTGAATTTCCCCTTTTTCAATCTCGGAGCCTCGAGTGTGCACACATGAAAGAACACGTAAAAAGACCACTTTGTTTCCAAAGTGGGTGCACTCATATCATATCATGGTGGTACCAACCATATCACGTGAACGGTATCATCATATCAGAACCATATTCAGAACAGATAAGTATGCCAAAGTTTTATCATATCCATATCATATCAAAACACGTGCGAAACATATTCATATCATTTCTATTTGATCAAAAACAGATCCATATCATTTCATATCACATGCATAAAAATTTCAATGATATCATATTCGCTCTTTTGTATATTTCAGAAACATGTCAAATATTACTCATGTCTACACATTTCATGTCAAACATTTATTTTCTCTTTCATACGTATCTCATGAGGGAATGCAAAACATATACTGAGGTTGTTTTTCATTTTTTTTTCTTTTTAAAACAACATGCACATTTTTACAAACCAACCTCAGTTCATTTCTTTTTATGCAAATCCAGCATAGGAACCCCGCTTACCTGGACTTTTCAGCTTTTCAAAATTTCCTCAATAATGCTGAACCAAAATTAATCGTCACCTATAAGATAATCACGTAAATTTCCATAAGTCTCCAATCAATCTCGTATTTTGATATTCAAGCCTACAACTTATAAAATAGTCCATTTTTAATTCCTCAATTTCACAATTCTCATTATTCTCAACATCACTTTCTAAACTCATCAATATCCGACTTCGACTAAACATTTAATTCTAACTTATTTACGAATGAGATCTTACTATAATTTATAATACTAACTTAACAAGATAAACTCATGCAAAATTTTCTATGAGAAACACGTGCGGCCCATGTTCTGATTTGCAAGAATATATAAACAAAAACCATTTATGTTCTAAACAAAAAGGTGAAAAGGGTAAAACACCTTGGTCTACAAGTCACCCGAGAGTCAGACACTTCTAGTTTCCTTTTTAAGTAAGAACCACAACAACTAAGACAGTAACTAAGTAAAAACATGAACATGCAGAGGCTCAAATGGGAGTAACGGCAGAAGCTCACTCACGAAAAGCTGAGACAGTGGCACGGTGGGGGTGCGACGGAAAACAGGGCTGAGACGGTGGTGATATCCTCGACGGCGTCGCACAGGATGAGAGGGAGAGAGACCTGAAACCGAGAGAGAGAGTGGGACAGTGAGAGAACGGGGGAGAGACCGAAAGGGAAGGACCTCAACCGGAAGTGCACAAGCTTACCGAGGGAAAACTGAGGCAGCGTGCGGTGGACCAGTGTGATGGGGAGTCCTCGCCGGCAGTATCTGTGGGGCACGGCGCGGAGGAGCTCACGAAGGAGTGCGACTGCAGCGGCTTGGACGCTGCTCTGTTTTAGACAACTAAAACAGAGGATTTTCGGGGCTAGCAATGGAGGCTATGGAGGCGTTGGGAGGTGGCTACAGGCTGAGCTTCCGCGTGGGCTAGGTCCAGGGGAAGGTGGCGATTCGTTGGCAGGGCTGGTGCTCTGCCTTTCGGTGGTGCAACCGAGGCAAGGTTTACACGGAGAGGGTGGTGGCGCCCGGCTTGAGAGGTGGACTTTGTGTGGTTGTCGTTCCGTGTGCGTGGACAGCGTTCGGCGGAGAAAAACGCCTTGGCATGGTTGTGCGGGTAGCTGGGCTGCTGAATGAGGCTTGCGGTTTGGAGCCTTGAGGGTAGGGACGGGTGCAATGGCCACGGTTCTAATGTGCTGAGGCGTGAAATGAGGGTTGCGGCACATGAACTAGGGTTGAGAAGACTTAAACTTATACATAACTATAAGTAGAAAGTGGAACAAACCTAATTAAAAAGGAAAGGATGGACGTGCAAGAAATAGAACTAGCTGGACGCCGTGCGATGAAGTCTGGACCCGCGCGATCTCATGGCTAGGCTCTGAACGAGATTAATGTATTGCTTTCATCTAAAGCTTCGGGTCTCTAATCAACTAAAAGAAAGTAAAATAAATAAAATAAATAAAATAAAATATACTGCCAAAACATTTTAGGCTCAAAGTAACGCACCAGTTCAAAGGGGTCTGGCAATGCTGGGTCTTACACTCAGAGTGTGTACAACATGCAATAAATGTATAAAATAATATTCGCAGCAGAGAAATAAAAAGGTCCTACTTTATTAAGTACCAGAATTGTTCAAAAATAGTAAAATATCTTTACAAGATTTATACAGTCATCCGACAGATAAATTAAAGACAAGAAATAACATAAGGGAAACAAATCCCATAACGTTGATCAACATATCAGCAAGTCATGCCTCTGGCGGAGCCGGTCCCTCGGGTTCATACTCGGGCTCTGCGTCAGACTCTACGGCACCATAAGACGGAACCCTAGGGTAAAACACCACTATGAGATTATGACATCTCAGCAAGTAATTAACCAAAATAACATCCAAGAGATTTAAAACACATTAATATAATCACACATCCCCGTACAGACAATTATGCAGAAAACAAACCTCATTCCTTTTTCCCAAAAATACACCTTTAATCACACACGCCAAAATTCTATTTTAATCCAATCATAACCATTATTTTATTATGCAGGCACCACGGTCTCCCCTATAGACCGTCCGCACACTCTGGCTCTTTTCATCACACCACGGGTAACGTTCGTACATGAGACTTCGTAATGAGCGATGCCCAGTTCCGTGCCCTACGCATACATTGCCAAGTATCCTCTAACCCCGCCAGCAAAAGGCCACGGAATCGGTACGAGAGCGTTACCGTCTCGTCCGTTCCCGTCGTCGCCCTGCGACAACTCAGGGGACGTCACGTCAGCCTGTTACGCTCCCGAGTGACCAGAAGAGCTCCACTGAGATAATGCCTCATCTTGGCTTGGGGTCATGATACACACGCTCCCACATTTTCAGTCTCAAATCTAAACAGATAACGTGACTTCACAGCATAATTTATTAAAGGCGATAAATATGCATTTTAACAGTTATTAGATGACATATTCATTTGCTCATTTATAAATTTACAACAATTTACAAATATACAGTTTACAATCAACTACACGGGTAATCCCGTCCTCCAATCCGGCCCAAGGCCCAATTACAACACCAACTACAATTACAACCCAACACTTCAATAGCCCAAGGCCCAATTCCCAACAAAACCAACAATTTATAATTAAAATAGTTTATAATGCCAATTTAAATTACTCGAGTCGTGATGAAAAATTACGTACACATGAAGATGGAAATTTCTGGATGATCACTCGAAAGGGGTGTTGCTCAAGGTGGCGGCACAACGGCGGCAACAGTGATTTTCAATAAAACAATGGCTTTTCTAGTGGGTTTTCTCTCAAAGGAATTCGATCTATGAAAAAGAATGAGAAACCCAACTCACGGCAAGTTCAAACAATTTACCAAAGTAAACCGATTGAAATTCCACAAATTTAAGAACAAAACAAAGCACGGCAAAACCTCAAGCTTTCGGGGTTTAACAACCAAATTTCTTAGAACAATACACTAAACACAAGAGAGGAAAAAGGTTTATACGAGAGAGGGAAGATGAAGAACTCGGTAGGCTTAAATCTGCAGAAGCCGTGGCCTATAAATAGGCCAAGCATGGCAATTTGCGAGACTGCATGTCGCACGGGTAGAAGAAAGGTGAAAACGGCAGCTCAAGCCGTGGAAGAGAGATGGCTAAGGTGCGGACGTGTGGCACGGCGGCTGGACAACAGCTCTTCGGAGTTCCATGCCGTACGACACCGAGTAGCCCATGCAAGAAGGAGGTGGAAGTTGGTGGCCGCGTGGGGTGGTAGCTCAACAGCAACGCTTCGGAGTCACTACCGAATGACACGGAGTTGCCATGAGGTGGAGGAGAGGAGGTGGTGGCAGCAGCAGTTGGTAGAACAAGTAGGAGTTGGAAAATGGTAGAAGAAAGAAGAAGAAAAGAAGAAAGAAGGAGAAGGAGTTGTGCGGCGCAGGAAGGAAAATGATGAAGCCCTAGAGGTCATCCTCAAAAACGGCGTCGTTTGACAAAAGGAGCTGGGTTCACTTAACCCGCACGAGCTGGGCTTAACACAACACACACACGGGCTGGGTTGACTAAAATCATACGGGTTGGGTTTAAAACCGAAAATACACCCATAAAAATTAAAATAACATAAATAAAATAAAACAATATAATTAAATAAAAACTAGGGATTTAAAACACATGAAAATAAAAAATAAGGATCTCACATAAGCTTATCTCATAAAACCTCATCATTTATCATAATAGGTATTGTAGTCTCGAATATGATGTTCTTTTCGACACTTGAAGCATGCGCCAGTCCCAACATTTCCTTGCAAGCCTTTTACCACACTTCTCACATATAGAATGTCATCCCGTCTCACCATGTTGTGGCCACTCCTCATTAGCCTGTAAGGACCTATTAGCTCGTCCTTGCTCAGCATACTACAGGGAACGTTTCATTTGATCACTCTATTTCATAATCTTCTGAATATCTTCCTCCAGGACAATGGCTCTCGTGACTAGGTCATAAAATTTATGGTTGAGCCATCGCTCAAACATTTTTGCTTTCTTTCCCTCATTAGGGATCAAATATTCGGCAAAACGGGTAGATCCAAGAGTTTCGTGGTGTACTCATCAACAGTCATAGTGCCTTGAGTAAGGTCTACAAACTATCTTGCTCTTGTCTCTATGAGGGTTTGAGGGAAGAAGTGCTCCAAGAATGCCTTCTTAAAACACTCCAAAGGAATGGGAACCCCTTCTCCCTATTATTGCTAGAGTAGTCTCCTAGTCTCTCTACAGCCATTGTTCAGCCATGTCCATCAGGTTTTTGGTGCCGTACTCCACCTTTTGTTCATCAGTGCATCCGTTGCTCTAAATCTACCATCAAACATGGGTGGATGCTGACAAGTGAATTGTTTTAATGTGCATCTAACTTATGGGACTCTATCTTCCACTATCTGACCATTGGCTATTATCTTAAAGAAACGTGTTGCGACCAACACCGAGTACCTCATGATTCTCATAAAGTACACTAGTGGAACACCTCGAACCTTGGAAAGTTATATTTTACTAATTATTTGAGATTATTATTTTATGTGGACAGTTCTACTTATTATTATTTTAGGTGGATTTTTAAGGTAAAAACTTGAGAGAAACTATTACTAGGATTTTAATCAAGACCCATTATTTGAAGTTTACATTTTTTAAACTGAATGGTACTTTGGACCCGTGAATTTTGTTTAATGCCCAGTTGAGATTTTTGGACAATATTGGCTAAGCCATGGGCCTGAAAAATCATTTGCTGGTGACTATGGATTTTATGGAGTCCAATAAGCTGGTTAAATTCCATTTAAGGCATGAATGGAGTTATATTAGGAGTTTTAAAAAGTGTTTAAATAACATTAAAAACTCTTTAATGACACAATTAGATTGATTGGATGTTACATATTAAAATATTTTTTAATTTCAAATAAGTTAAAAAGTACGTTTGAAGAAAAATATTTTTCTTCAAACGTACATTTTCAAATAATATAGAACATAATACTAATTTTAAAAGATTGTCAATATGCGAAAATACCTATACAATAGAATTCATAAAAGTTATTCAACAGGGTCTTACAACTTTAAAATTTTTAAGAATATGATCATAATCTTTAAAAAATCAAATGATTATCTTTTCTACATCAGAAAGTAATTTTTTTAATTTGTTTTGCTTTAAACATATAGTTATCAACCAATAAATAATTTTTTAACAGTAAAACTTATTATTTAAATCCTAAAATTATAAATTATATTTTTCACCCTAATCCTAAACATACACTTAATTTTATTGGGCAAGTTTACCCATTTTATTAGATAATGGGCTCGAGAAATAATTATAAGTTCAAAAAATATTTATTGGGCAAATTGGACTTATTTTTTATTCAAGATCCAGCCTATTAGAATTTATTAAAGACGTAGCCCATGAATGAATGGGAAAGCTGAATAATTTATTTGGACCCCATCTGGTGGTTAATCCTACCATTAAATTTAGGAAGATCTTTCACATATTATTTCAACCGTGGACCCTCCATCACTGCCTCGGACAGCCCCAGGAACATCACTGCCGCCTTGGTTTCCTCTCCGCCGTGCTAGAAACTCTCTCATCTCCACTTTCTCTGTTGCGACCCGAAGCCACCACAGAGGGCGCTAAAAGGTCATCCTCCACGGATTGGAAACTGCCCTACCACCGCCCAACGCCTCCCTTTGACCTCCATTGTAAGCCACGAAGCTGTGAACCCAACAGCCCCTGTTTTGCAACGTTGAAACTAGTGCAGTCAATAGGAGTCCACTGCCACCGTGATCCTCCCACACTGCACCGCACGGTTGTCCCGCCTCTGGGTTCCTCCACCGCAACCGTGAGCCTCTCTTACACCGCTAGGAGTGGCCTGAAACCACACCCGAAACCAAGAAGGATCCAGCAACTGAACTCTGCCTATCACAAAGCCATACCGTCGGTTTTATTGCACTCACCGCCGTGCCCCAACGTGCCCAGCCACCTTGCACCGTCTCCCTCCACTGACCACCAAGCAACACACTGCCCGGCTCTCTCTCTCTCTCTCTCCCCCACGCTAGTTCTCTCTCGGTTAGTCCCTCTCTCTAGGTAATTCTCTCTCTGCATAGCTCTCACTCTCTCTCGGTTAGTCCCAGAAGGTGCTGTATGCCGGACCTTCTCGTTCTGTTTGCTAAACTGGCGCAAAGAACCGTCTCGGAAAAGTGAGTAAAATCTTAGCTAAACTCGACTCGACTCAACAGAAAGCCTCTTCCCATTGTGCCGCTTTGCATCAACCTGTACAAAAATGGTTCGCAGCATCAAAAGCGCGAAGAAAATCAAGAGAAAGAGCAAGGTTCAACTATCTTTCTTTCTCGATGCCTTAAATCAATCGTTTAGTTTTAATTGCATTTTGGGCGACCTTTTCACCCAACCATCCCTATCTCGTGCAGGGCTCGGACAAAGGAGATGGGTCTTCGTCTTCGTCATCTTCGATACCCTCGATGCCGGCAAAGGTGTGGCAACCTGGGTGTGGACAAATTGGAGGAAGGCGAGGAGCTTCAGTGTGACCCCTCGGCCTATAATTCACTTCACGCCTTCCATATTGGCTGGCCCTGTCTTAGGTACCGCTAATTCTGTGTGCTTTTTCTTCAATTCATTGGTGACCCAATTCGTATTAGCCATATGCCATGATTTCGTTGTATGTCTTTTTAGTTCCTAATTTGTAACTAGGTGGTTCACTTTTACAGCTTCGATATTGTATGCGATACACTGGGGTTGGTCCGAACGGAGTTCCCACAAACAATGTATTTCGTCGCGGGTACTCAGGTAAGGTTTGTTTCATATTGCTTTTTATGTATGGCTATGGAACCATATATTCAGAATAATCTTCTTCATGAGTAAAGTCGTTATTGATCTCTACAAAGTGCAGTTGCATCGGGATTCAAATAAGTTTCCCTAATAGACTCAAGGATTATGATAGTCCAGGGTGCAATACAGATTTCCCAAGGATTACCATAGTATCAAATGTGGTTCCTGTATACAACTAAGGCACAACCTTTTGTTTACAGAGGAAGAAAAATTATAATACAGATCTATCTGAATATTAGGAAGAGGAATACTAGGTTTTTTTTTTTACCTCTTTTTTTATAGTCCTTTGTCCTTTTCTCATCACATTTTGTGCATTGTATCTCTACATCATGGTTCTTCTACGGGCAGAGAAAGCTTCTTGGAACTCTAGTTATCAAGAAAAGAAAGCCTCTTCGAACTCTATTGGAATATTTAAAATATCCAACATCACAGGGAAAGGACGTGAGCTAGTGCCTTCCAAACCTGCAGATGGAAACTCTGATATGGAGAGTGACAGTAGTGATAGTGACAAGGATGATGAGGATGTGGAGCTTGGTGGATCTGGGAGTCCGAGTTTGCAGGCAACATCTTGTTTCTTATCACATTTTGCTAATTTCACAAAAACAGAGATCCAAATTGCTTGTTCCTTCCATTATCTATTTAAACTTTTCATTTATCTTGTTTGCTTTTCCAGTTGTGTAAGGTAGCTCATGAAGGATGTATAAATCGTATACGTGCCATGGCACAAAATCCCTATATATGCGCATCTTGCGCAGATAATGGTCACGTGCAGTTTATAATTCATGTCTTTCTCTCTTGCTGTCCATGTAGCATATGACGTTATGGAATGTGATAATATGTCTTCAGTTTCTGGAATTTTTCGGTGGTTTTGGGGGTAGTTTTTCGGTGGCAGCGACCGAAAAAGATCTTCTATCGAGTACTCGAATAAAAATGAGATTTAACACTTGTCTTAGAAATTATTATGACATTTTACTTATCAAAAACAATTATGGCACGATTAATCCAGGTACGTGTGAACTTGAAATTTGATTTTCCAGATATAGATTACAATAAAAATGATAATGCTCTGTACGTAGGTATGGGACTTCAGCTCTCATCTGAATGCTTTAGCAGAAATATCAGAAACACAAGGTGCCTAGGGGGCTTCGTCAGATTTCAATCAGGCCCCATTAGTTAAGTTTAAGCACAAAGATGAAGGCTATGCTATAGACTGGAATCCTATTGTTCCGGGAAGGCTTGTATCTGGTACTGTTAGACTGGAACCTTAATTACTAGTTGTTTAACGCATTTAACATGGTCTAACGCTTTGATAATATATCTGGTACGGTTCTTCATGCCTACATCTGATGCGACATGGAATGTGGATACCCAACCATTTATTGGTCATACTGCGAGTGTCGAGGACTTACAAGTATATAGTTAACCCATGAATCTATCGTTGTTTGGGTTTTCCTATATGCAGTTGAATCTTGTGCTTTGAGCAGAACCGTTTTCCTTTATTTCTTCAAACTTGTAACCATTCTTGTTCCATCTCTTCTTTAACGCCTCAAACCCGGATGGCCTGGAGAATTACTATCTGTCACTTAAGAACATGTTTTCCAACACAACTAAAATGAAACTCTAAAAACCTTATTAGCAAAACTCAATCACATATATTCTAAATAACCACATTGAAAACTCCACAAAGTCATTACCGCAGCAAAATAAACTAAAGAGTCCATAATATCCTGGTAGTCATAACAAACCAAACTAATAATTTTATAAGTTTTCTTAAACCCAAGATATAATTAAATCTAAAAGAGATTAAAACTAAAGGATATCAGAATTCATTCTTCTAACATCATATCCTCAGCTTAATCATGCTCACCAATCTAATCCAAGTCCTCAGTTATACTATCCACATCATCAAAAAAATATTATAATGATAACGGGTGAGTTATCAACAATTCAGTAAGCAAAAAACATATGCTAGCGTGCAAACATGAGTATTTACAAAGTATAGCATGCAGAACAAAATATTTTACAGAGTTATCATGCAAAACAGAACATATTTTCAAAAGTAACAAAGTTACGATTTTAAGACAAGTAAAAACCCACAGTGTTTTGGCATAACATAAACTGAGCATCATCATCAAATGTAAACAGAGCATCTTACAGAGCAGAGACCATGTTTCACCCCCGTGGTAAGGTTGTGCTATCCTCAGTGGCCAAACCGGGCAGAGACAGATGTGAAATCTTTCCCTTATTCTTCTTGAAGTCCCGAGTGTACACACAGGAAATACCACAATAAAATCACTTTGTTTCCAAAGTGGGTATACTAAGAGACAGAGAAGTTGGTACCAACCCAAACAGAGCAAAGTAGAGACAGAGTTAGATACAAAATCATTACACCATGCCAAAGGTTTTCAGATGCCATATCAAGATAAAACAGAGTATCAAAACATAATCAGGTCATTCTTACATACTGAAACCAAAATTCGGAGCATCTTTCTAAACAAATGCATAATTTTTCAGAATTCCCAAATATCGCTCTTTTTCAGATTTCAGAGACATCATAACAAAATTTAGTTCATGCTACACAATGCATGTCAGAAAATAATTTTCCTTTTCCACACAGATTTCATGAGTATGCAAATAAACGACCGAGGTTGGTTTTGTTTTTTCCAAGTTCTCATTTCATCACAGAATATGCAAAATTTTCAGAAAATCAACTTCAGTCTCAATAATTCATGTAAAGCCTAGCATAGGAACCCCATTTACCTGACTCCTGCAACGTATTATCTATGTCTTGAATTCGACCTCTAAAAATCTCGTCACCTATTGATAGAAACAAAATATATACACCGAGTATTAAACGACAAATGGCATAACTTCCATCTAATAATTAAAACCCAAAATCCCAAACCATATAATAGCAACAACAACTCACTAAGACAACCATATAGTAAATTGGACAGTCCGCATTTCAACCCAAAGTACCGTATACTATACTTAGTATTGTCCAATACAACCATCAAAACCAATGTCAACTCAACTCATCAATAAATCACACTTATTTCAGCAGCTCATAATCCCAAGCAATCGCCAACAATTTAACCAAGACGACACTACACACTGCACGTTTCTCTCCGTTCACAACTCCACAACAGAAAAATCCTAACACTTCTAGATATTAATTGGCACCCAACAAACTCCCTTCTAATTATTTCTATAACACCAAACCGACAAACCAAAATTTATAAAATACACAACGAAGTGAAAAACTTATGATAAAGGCTCGATGTTTATGTGAAACTGAGTAGAACTTCGAACTCACAGCACTACGACAAACACAAGGCGCACTGAATGAAAAACCACCAAAACGCAGGACCACTGAAGTAGCTCTCGGCAACCAGTTAAATATTTGTTTTCCACCTAACAACGTAGCACTAGAAATTAGCTAGAACATCACGCAGGTGAGTGAGTGTGAGAACTGGAAAATAGAGAATAAACTTAGAATATGTGTGTGGCATTTGTGAAACCAAGAGGATCTCCCTTCGCGCAACAAGGCTCGGCGTCACTCACTGAGATTGTACACTTCACAGACGGGAGAGAGAGCAAGAGAGAACC
>NW_023345521.1:0-8468 GCF_001411555.2 Juglans regia | reverse complement strand
ATCTAGAATGTATTTTTTATAATTATAAACAACAAAGTGTATAATATAAACATACACATACACATGTATGCAAGCATAGTTGTCATCGTATAGATTGATACCCCCCCCTGTGTTCCAAGTCAAAGTTCTGGTTCCTCCACTGGGCCTTTGAATTCTTAGAAGCACATAATGGTAAGATTAGAGACCATGTTTCCTTCCTTCTCTTTTCTTGTTCAATTTCCCTTGTGACGTAACTCTAAGTTCAATGTTTCAAATACGAATACGGTTTGTTTGCTTTTGGGTTCTAAATGCTATCTTCGTTTAAATACATCCAGCATCCAATTTAATCTTTTTGGGGTAAGCCCATTTGACTTTGGGGGCTTTAAGTTACACAATTTTTTGGATTGAATATCCATGACTTCCTTGTATTGCTAGACACTCATACTTTGATGTCGCTCTTGTATATGTCCTGGGGCTATGCCTATCAATATCATTACTAAAATTCTGGTTTACTGATAAAAAAAAGTTTCCCATATTGTTTCTTGTTAATTGAATTGACCTATTTACCTTTTAGGCTTGAATTCATCACCTTTTGCTCATGTTAAGTTATTGTAATAATTAATGGATGCAGGCACACACACAAAGAAATCCATATATATATATATATATAAATTTATATATTTGCATGTATCACATGGTATAAACGAGTCGAATTCGAGTGAGTAGTTGATAGTCAAACACTATTTGTTTGATTTTATTCGAATGAGAGTCGAACAAGAGCTTGTCATTGAGTTTTATTTTATATTCATGAAAAACTCGATTATTATTCAAATCAGTTCTTGTTGATGAAATCTTGACAAGATAGATTATTGATTTTATATCTTATAACTTTGATTTTGAAAAACTCATTTTGAATTTGCATAAATGCCTTTATAGTTCATATATGTATACATATATTATATTTATATAATACAATATATAGATTTATGTACTATGTATCTTACTAGCAACATGCATCATAGTAGCAATCTGATTTTCTATTATCTTTTAAATAATTGAAAATGTTATTATTACTTATAAAAAAAAATTAAAATGTTATCATTATAAGATTAATATCAATATTATAAAAAATACTAGACATGAAGTTATAAGAGTTTCTAAGATCTAATATGAGTCGATTCAAGCTTAGAGTAGTCTTGTTTATCTCTATCCCTGATCTTGCCATATCTTTGTAGATATCAATAAAGGCCCATTTTAGGAAAATTTCTAAATGCTTTATTTAAAATCTTTCCAAATTCTGTTGATCGCATGAGAGTTTGTTATTTAAGAACCATGTACTAATTCAATTTGGCATTGAGATGGATGAAAAGTATGCTTGGTGATGTAATATTAAGAGTTAGATCTTAATGGAAGGTGTGCATTACAAAATTTTAGTAGTTTTTTATGGTGCACATTGTAATTTGTTTCGTAGTTGGAGTCCACATTGCTATTGGGTCTTAGTTTGGAATTGCAAAGTGTAATTACCCCTAAGATTAGATATTATGGTTGGAACTTCACTACAGTCGATATACTTGCAGCAGTTCCCAAGCTTGAGAGCCAGTTATGCCATATTGGAGATAAGAGAAGATGGAAGATGTGCTTAGTGGAGTATAAATATTTCTGGAAAAAAGATTTTGGTGTAGCTGAATAGCACCCTTGAGGCACTGGCACAGAATAGTGATTTATGCTTTTGGGACAATCTATTGTTATTCTTTCCAAAGAGAGGCTCAGATAGTTCGATAGAAAGCTAGAAATAGGTTTCTGTTTTCTTGCTCCAGGAACAGGAAAATGGCATTCATCATTGGAGAAGATCATGAACTGAGGATGTAAGCTGTGCCCATTGAGTTATGGGTAAAAGGATCCTGTTAAGGGGGAGTATTACAAAGAGCGCATGTGGGTAGCTGCAGAAGGGACTTGCAGGGATATGGATTGCATGCAAGGTAGTAGTAGCTAGAGTAGGAGCGTTCGGTTAGGAGTCTGTAATGTATTTTATTAATAAGAGGATAGGGCCTCAGTAGATAGGTCTAGCATTATATTTGCAGGGAGATTTTACTGTAAAAGTTGAACATAATTTTTTTTGATAAGTACATATAGAATAAAGAACAAGAGATTGCTGATGTGTACTAATGATAGAATCTAGGATTTTGTACACTTTGTACAGTACGAGCTTCAGTTTAGAAAAGGTTGTTTTCACAGTGCTGACATTGTAGCTTTCAGTGCTGGGGTTCCTCCATACGGAAGCAGCATCAACTGGTTTTCATCCAGACGGATAGATTATATGGCAAATTTTTGTATATGAAGTATTTTACTAGTTAAAGTTTGATGCCATTCTTAAGGAGGTCTCTTTTACTTCGGATTTGAGTATATGAGGGTTATGAATGGGATCCTTGCATTGCTTGAGAATGAAAAGTTCTGCGGTTTATAATTCCAAATTGTATAATCTTTACTTAGTCTGTTTGGACTATAGTCCCAAATGAGGCTTTGAGTTTTCCTGGGGTTGTGACAAGCTCTTAATGTATTTTAGTAAAAGCAGTGGCTAGGACATTGGCTTTGTGCACGGTTATTGAACCGGCTGATTGACTGGTTGCCTGTGCTCTATGGTATATAAAGTGGCTGTTAAAGATGGCAGAGCAAATTGTTGCCTTTTATAGTCATTAGGCAGTTCACTTCAGGTCATAATTAATTTTTATTTTATTTCTCGATTGTAGAGGTCATAGTTATTTTATGTTGGAACATTTCATTTATGTCCCTGATCATCTGACTCATTTATCAAAAAAAGAAGAGGTTGGGGGGGAGTTATCACCCTGCAACTCTTGACCTAAGAAATTTGACACATGTTTGATAGCCTGTAGTCTGGGTCACATTATATATTTTTTATGCAATTCATGTCGTTATTTCTCTGCTATATGTGAATGTTGGTCTTGAAACCTGGTTTTCTTGACTTGTAGACGTGGACAAAGCCTCGTGAATAGATGGTGGGGATCGTCAAAGGATGTTTGACTCTTCAAAAACTCTGTTTGGTACTGGTCTCGCATTTGCCCCTCTTTCGCTCCTTTATATATCTATGAAGTTTGGAATGGATGACAAATGAACTCTTGTTTATATTTTTAGGTATTTAAATATGATAGGCTGCACTATTTTCCTGCCATGTAAAATTTTCTGTGGAGTCCTTTTTCTTCGGTTTGCAACCTCATGCTTTGGCTTTATAACATCAAGAAGAGGATATAAATTGGATATATGCCTATCATTATAAAATGCTTATTTTTTATTTTATTTAAAAAGGGCTGAGAATTCCTTCTGTTAACAAGTGATGCTATTTCACGAAATAATAGTTTCTTACAGCTGTTTTTTATAAGTAAAGAAAGCACAAGGGAGCATGTTTCTCCAAGGAGCTAAAAGAGTTCATGATTTAATTTTACACCTTAAAATTTTAGAAGCCATATGTGAGCCTACTGCAGTGTACAATATTCATTTGAAGGTTCCATCTGAAAAAAAAATTTATTTTTAGTCTGCTTATTGACATACTAAACACATTACTGATGTGGAAGCTGTATTTTTACACATTGACTTTGTAAGTATAAGAACTCTTCTGAGATTGCTTCAGTGGCCTTTGTTTCCACCTTTCATATGTTGAAGCTGAATCTCAACTCTATTCACACTCCATGCTAGCTATTACCAAGCCACTGTATATTTTCGTGATGACATCTTTATTCAATAAGAGATCAAATGCTAGGTTTAGACAAAGACTTTATAAAAAATAAATTTACGAACTGACATGACTTGTTATAAATAATGTCGAAATCGTCCTGTTGATTTTTTACTCTTCTTTGGTTTGGTTGGGCTTTGTTAGGAGCCTAGAGAAAGAACAGGTAAATGTTAGTGGCAGGAGTTTCCCACTATAATCAGCTGAGGCCTACCTCCAAAAAGTTTGAAAAGTAAAGCATAATAGAAAACAATACCGAGAAGAAATCTTTTCTAATTTTTTTTTTTAATGATTTTCAGGTTAGCCTGTGTTGGTCAGACTTGACCAGATGTTCAACACTTCAACTGCAAACCTTTATTATCTTAATCATAGTAGTTTATTTATATTCCTTTTAGATCTTTCAAAGTCTTGGAGGTATTTAACCAAAGAATGTTCAAGGAGACCCCTTTTTCAAGTAAATGGAAGAAAAGAAAACCCATAATTCTATCTATCAAATGAATTCAAAAGAGATGGGCTTAGCCATCAGTCAAAGTAGAAAACCATTACAGGTTATTACCAATCATTCAAAAGCATGAATGATGACAAAGGAAACGTGTTCACGGTTATTTAGGTGATATATGAACCTCGTAAAGACAACACATTTTGAAATGTCACATAATTATTAAACCAACCAAATTAGGTATTTGGTGTAAACAGAGTGATGGGATTCAATGTTTGGCATCATGTTGAGTGGCCTATTCTTGTTTTTATATTCTTGAGCTGTATTTTATTTGAAAAACTTTATGGATAAGCAACTGTTGCTGATCCCATACTCCACACTTGATCTTTGGGATTTTATTTTATTTTTTTTCTATTCTCTTTGATGCGTTATAAAACAAAATTTGATAAGGAGAGAGAGGTCAGAGAGAGAGGCCGAGGAGAGCTTGAGGAGAGAGAGGGAGAGGTTGAAGAGAGAGAAAACTTGAGGAGAGAGGCTGAGGAGAGCTTGAGGAGGTCGGAGAGATTGAGGGGAGAGAGAGATTGAAGGTGATGGTGATGAGTATAATATAAAGTAGAAAAAAATAAAAAATGTGAAGTTTGAGGTAAAACAGTAACTGATATATGGACTCATTAAACACTAGCATTTTCCAATTCGGACCCTTCTAGAGTCACCGCAGGGGGCTCCCGCTAGTGTATTTGAATTTTTTTATTTTTTTTTATTTTTTACATATATTTTTTTAATATTTTTAAATATTTTAAAAAAATTAAAAAAAAATCCCATCACTATTAAAAAACATTTTTTAATAAAATAATAAAAAATAATAAAAAAAAATATAAAAAAATCCCAGCGGGAGCTCCAAGCGAGAGCTCCCAACGGAAAAACTAGCATTTTCCAATTCTACATGCTTGCTTAGACGATCAACATACAAAAAGAATAAATCCAGGAGACGCCATTGCCCCATATGTGCATTTTTCGTCTCAATAATTAATCATTCTCAGTCGCATTGATTGATGTGATGGATTTTAAGTGACATCCAGAGAGAGAGCCCATAAATTTAAGATAAAAGATGAGGCATTTCACTTTCTCTATCAACCAAACTGAATAGAACCCACGTTGGACTGATGAAAAAGAATTTCCTTTTACGTCTTGTAACAATTTCCATAAAGAGAATTGAGGAAGAAGTGGCTGTCGTTTCAAGTTACAAAAGGCTATGTACATGAAGAATAATAATAATTCCCTTTGTGGCTGTCGCATACACAGATCGAAGGACAAACAGTTGGTGGGGGAGAAAAGAAAAAAAAAAAAAAAGAATCCAAAGCACAATCAAAGGAAATCAGAATATCAAACATCTTCAATGGCGGGGAAAGTTTCAAAGGGATAGAGACACGACAGCCACACAAAACTGTCTCCCTCTAGAAGCAACCATTTTCCACCACAAACACAATCTCGACTCCTTTCTTAATTGGTTCTATTTCTCTCTATTTTTTTTTCTGAGAACATTAGTAATTCTCTCTAAGATCCTTAATCATCTGTCGATTAAAATACTAAGCCAGGATTTATGGTGGGCACGTGGATATGTCTCAAAGCTTGACCCCATTTCTAGTCTTACTTTATCTTATAATTGTAATATTTGTCTCCCTCTATCATCCTACTTACAACCTACTTTCATTAGACTGTAGATCTACCTAAATTATATGCATTAATTGTGCATATGGTAAATAACTAATATTTTTTTTCTCGGAATTTAAGGGTTCTAAATGAGACGAAGATATATAAAGCAGAATTGTTATAGACATAAAGAGATTATATAAAAGTAAACTTATAAATTGACATGATTTCACATGATTTGGTATATCTACTTTACACTAAAAGTAACTTTACAATTTGACGTATTGCATCAAGCCATATCAGTTTGTAGATTTACTTTAGTATAATTACTTTGTAGCTAAAGTATTTCTTTTTATGTTGTAGGGTTTACTTTATGAGTCTGTTTTATCTCAATTGAGCATTGACACAAACTTAAAAGAGATATTTGCTAAAACTCAGCAACGATCTTATTTAAAACTACAATTCCAATACATTTGTTTAAGACACCATACCCTCCAATACAAGATCACCAAGTGTTTTCTTAGAAATAACTAAAATTTCAACCCTAGTATGATGAACTTCCCTTCATGCCATACACTTCGTCTGCACAGTGAATCACTAGTTTAAATCCTTGGAAAATTAAAAAGAAAAACCCAATAGCCTAATTTCCAATTAAAACTCTTTCACTTTTTACATGTAAAAAGGTGAAAACAATATGCCTGCACCCATCTGTGCAGACTCTGCTTATTCTCTGCCAAATGATTTTGAAAAAGCAGTGGAACAACAAAACTCTAATATACCCTCCTTATAGAGTTTTGAGTTTTGTTATCTGGTATGTGTGGGTCATTGACTCAATTGAAGGGAGTAAAGGTTGCCTGCACAAATTGAGGGAAATGAATTAAAGAAATAATAGTTAAGTGTACAAGCATCATACAATCATTTTGAAAAAAATGAATAAATACGAGACTCACATAAAAAAATAATTATTTTTTAATATGATAAGATTTACACTCCAAGAAGTATGATGCCGACAAATTTGTCTAGTGGCCCAGAAAAAAAAAAAAAAAATAATAATAATATTTCTGTTATAGTGATAACATTTTGAAAAGATAAATGATTTGTACAAGTTCTAAATAGACAAGTTTCATACAAGTATTTATAAAAAAGTGGATTCCACCTAAAAACAGTGTAAAAAAAACTATTTTTTATTAGTGAGACCTATTTTTTTACAAAAAACTTGTATAAGACTTGTCTATTTAGAACTTATACATGACATTTCTCTTTTGAAAATTAAGCTACAGAAAGAAGCAAAGAAAACCAAAAACTGCTCTGTTCAACACATTACAATCCATAGACCAAATGAATGAGTAAATACTTGTATGACCCAACCCCAGTTAACATTATACTGAGCATAATAAGAGAACTTCCAAGACCTCAATCATTATTTGAAAATAAATGAAAACGAAAAAGAAAAATAGAAATTTACCTGAAATCAGGTTGAAGGGCTAGACGAGGCAGGTAAAAAAAGCCATCAAGAAATGAAACATCCAGTCTTGGCAACCATGCTTTTATATCTTCAGGAACCCTCCTCCTCTTTGTCTTTCCTTGCTTCAGCATTCCCAAATCTGCTTTGTCACAGTTCTTTTGCGATTCTAAGGCTTAGCTGAGAGAACCGGCATCCTTTGATCATTCTACTTTTGAATACTGCATCTGTCCAGAGATTAATATTATCTGCAAAAAGAAAAGCTCAGGAAAAGGAACAAGAAATCATGTATAAACTAGAACAAAATAACCGAAACAAGGAAACAAATCTTAAGAAGAGAAGAGAAGATATATATATATATATATACACACATACTTTTAAAACTCTGCATTCTAACTGGTACTCTCCCATGAAAATGGGGTTCTTGTATCAGGAAAGCCCTCTTCTCGTGGCAGAACTTGAGGCTGGGGGAGGCGGCGTAGAAGATAATGGGACTACTTGATTTTCTTCATCGTCTTCATAAACACCTCCTTGATCCTCATCCCTATGACCATGATCGTCGTCATCGTCGTCGTCATCATCGTGATCATCGTCATCGTCATCTTCCTCAGTGTTAGCTTCTCTATGGGGTCGATCATCATCACCACCACCACCACCAGCATCGCCATGATCATTATCACGGTCGTTTCCTTCATTTCCTGCCTCGTTTTGAGCATTGCTATTGACGCAACTTTCACAGGCAGAAATGGTAGGACCAAGCTTGGGGCCGGAGCCATTCCAGGGCGTAAAAGACTGACAAACATGGCAAAGAAGGGTTCTGGAATGCTTAGCCACCAGGAAGTTTGCACCATGAACCTGAGCATCACAGTTCCAACAAAGGCTAGCCTGATCAGAGTCGCAGTAAATATTGGCTGGAGAGTCACAGAGATCGCACTTCTTCATTTTCTCAATCTCAAAGAAATGGTACCAGATCTTGAACCTCCGATCACATCTTATGCTTATTCCCTGGCCTGCTTTTCTTTCTCTGACCTGTTGTTACTATAAAAAAAAATGATTATTTTTTTGTAATGGTCAAACTGGTGCTGGACAACTTGCAACTGTTTATACTTAAATCCAGGCACTGATAGGCATTTTATACTTTCTCTAATGAATCGTAAACTTTAATGATGCTGTAACAAATGAATAAAAAAGGAGAT
>NW_023345520.1:0-208 GCF_001411555.2 Juglans regia | reverse complement strand
AGGTATGCTCTCACTCGAACCCTTCTCAGAAGATCAAGGTCGGTCGGCGGTGCAACCCACAAGGGGATCCCACCAATCAGCTTCCTTACGCCTTACGGGTTTAGTAGCCCGTTGACTCGCACACATGTCAGACTCCTTGGTCCGTGTTTCAAGACGGGCCGAATGGGGTGCCCACAGGCCGATGCCAGGAGCACGCAGATGCCGAAGC
>NW_023345519.1:0-208 GCF_001411555.2 Juglans regia | reverse complement strand
CCACCATTGTAGGCCTCTATCCTACAATCGAAAGTTGATAGGGCAGAAATTTGAATGATGCGTCGCCGGCACGATGGCCGTGCGATCCGTCGAGTTATCATGAGTCATCAGAGCAACGGGCAAAGCCCGCGTCGACCTTTTATCTAATAAATGCATCCCTTCCAGAAGTCGGGGTTTGTTGCACGTATTAGCTCTAGAATTACTACGG
>NW_023345514.1:0-208 GCF_001411555.2 Juglans regia | reverse complement strand
TGCGACCATACTCCCCCCGGAACCCAAAGACTTTGATTTCTCATAAGGTGCCGGCGGAGTCCTTAAAGCAACATCCGCCGATCCCTGGTCGGCATCGTTTATGATTGAGACTAGGACGGTATCTGATCGTCTTCGAGCCCCCAACTTTCGTTCTTGATTAATGAAAACATCCTTGGCAAATGCTTTCGCAGTTGTTCGTCTTTCATAA
>NW_023345511.1:0-208 GCF_001411555.2 Juglans regia | reverse complement strand
AAAGCCCCTAGCACGACCGATTGCCCCCATCAACAAGCCCATGCGTGGCACTAGGTGCCACCAAATCCGTCCCTAAAGCACAAGCTTGTTGCTAGAAAGCAATCTAGAATGTAGGAATCACCCCCACGAAAACGAGCCCAAAAAACGGTCGTCGGGACATGGTCGGCCGGCGGCGGCCGCCGCCACAACCACCGCCGGCGGCGGGGGA
>NW_023345510.1:0-255 GCF_001411555.2 Juglans regia | reverse complement strand
CTATTTTCTCTTCTCTTATTTCCCATGCCTAGCGGGGCAGGCTCGACACCACACAATGCTTCCACACGCTCAGCTAGCCTTGTGCTTGGTTGGGGTGTGGTTCAATTTGTTTGATGTTGTGGTCTGGCGGACGTAACGGCGTGTGAGTGGAGACAAGGTTGTATGTCTTGACAGGCTCCGTGCTTGTGCATCGAACTGTTAGGCGTGCTCCTCCTCATTTTTGCTCCTCGTGTGAATAGCATGTTGGGCTACCGA
>NW_023345509.1:0-208 GCF_001411555.2 Juglans regia | reverse complement strand
GCTCTGCCCAACCCAAGATCCAACTACGAGCTTTTTAACTGCAACAACTTAAATATACGCTATTGGAGCTGGAATTACCGCGGCTGCTGGCACCAGACTTGCCTTCCAATGGATCCTCGTTAAGGGATTTAGATTGTACTCATTCCAATTACCAGACTCGTAAGAGCCCGGTATTGTTATTTATTGTCACTACCTCCCCGTGTCAGGA
>NW_023345508.1:0-208 GCF_001411555.2 Juglans regia | reverse complement strand
CAGACTACAATTCGAATGCCGAGTGGCACCCGATTCTCAAGCTGGGCTCTTCCCGGTTCGCTCGCCGTTACTAGGGGAATCCTTGTAAGTTTCTTTTCCTCCGCCTATTGATATGCTTAAATTCAGCGGGTAATCCCGCCTGACCTGGGGTCGCGATGGTAGAGTCGCAGGAACGACGCAATAGGGTCGAGGAGCACCTTCACAGCGA
>NW_023345506.1:0-208 GCF_001411555.2 Juglans regia | reverse complement strand
CAAACGAGAACGCTCGGTTTGGGATAAAGAGGCCGGAGACCCCCCACACCAACACAATGTTCCGCATCCAAGAGCACGAGAACGCCCACATGGTCCATGACAAACAACGTAAACTCGAAGGCTTGCATGGTAACACGTGGACAACTTCAGAGTCCAGCCAGCACCCAAAGATGAGCACCGACAAGGACAAGGGGCAACGAGAGGGACA
>NW_023345505.1:0-208 GCF_001411555.2 Juglans regia | reverse complement strand
CGGAAGGATCATTGTCGATACCTGCCCAGCAGAACGACCTGTGAACATGTAATAACCTTCTGGGTGGGGGTGTAATGCCCCCTCCCAAAAAACGGTTGGGAGGGTACGTTGAGATATGCCCACCGCTCCTCGTGTGTGGTTGGTCAATCTTCTCGTTCCCTTCCCGATCGAACAATGAACCCCGGCGCGGTCTGCGCCAAGGAACTTA
>NW_023345503.1:0-208 GCF_001411555.2 Juglans regia | reverse complement strand
GCGCCAGGAACTAACGCCGATGGTGCCACACATTATGTTACGTGTATCCACAGCAAGTGTGGCACAAACAGATAAGTCATGGGACCACAACAACTGTGGAGCATGAAGTATAGGGCCACAACAACTGTGGAGCATACACTACGTGAGACACAACAATTGTGACACGTAGAATACGTGGGGCCACAACAACTGTGGAGTACGTATTAAC
>NW_023345502.1:0-208 GCF_001411555.2 Juglans regia | reverse complement strand
TCAAAGTAACAGCACCGGAGGCACGACCCGGCCAGTTAAGGCCAGGAGCGCATCGCCGGTAGAAGGGACGAGCAGACCGGTGCACACCAGGGGCGGACCGCTCTTCCCAACCCAAGATCCAACTACGAGCTTTTTAACTGCAACAACTTAAATATACGCTATTGGAGCTGGAATTACCGCGGCTGCTGGCACCAGACTTGCCCTCCAA
>NW_023345500.1:0-208 GCF_001411555.2 Juglans regia | reverse complement strand
ACTCGACCAACACCCTTTGCGGGAGCACGTCGTGCACCGATTTTGGACAAGTCCTTGTTGGTAACCTCGGCCAGGAAATCGTGGAAGGTGATGTGGTTTGAGGGTGAGGGACGAATCGAAGCGACACAGGGCTGAATCTCAGTGGATCGTGGCAGCAAGGCCACTCTGCCACTTACAATACCCCGTCGCGTATTTAAGTCGTCTGCAA
>NW_023345499.1:0-250 GCF_001411555.2 Juglans regia | reverse complement strand
CGTGCTCTTGGATGCGGAACATTGTGTTGGTGTGGGGGGTCTCCGGCCTCTTTATCCCAAACCGAGCGTTCTCGTTTGACACGAACGATTGTCGTGCTCGCGTCTTGATCCTATCCTCCTTCCGGCGTGGTAGGTTTACGTGCGGTGCCGGCATCGAGAATGAATGCTACCTGGTTGATCCTGCCAGTAGTCATATGCTTGTCTCAAAGATTAAGCCATGCATGTGTAAGTATGAACTAATTCAGACTGT
>NW_023345498.1:0-208 GCF_001411555.2 Juglans regia | reverse complement strand
AGGTGATGCTTGGAACACATCCAAGATGTATTGGAATGAATTTAGGAAACCAATTTGGGTGGTTTCAATTGTCCAAAAGCACGAGACAAGTGTTCGCCCCCGTACATGCACGTCGGGTGGCAACATTGGGGGGCCATGTTGTGAGTGTTGTATTGCAATCTTTTGAGGCAACAAGGAAGATTGCTTTTGTAGAGTTTGTGTGATCTAC
>NW_023345496.1:0-208 GCF_001411555.2 Juglans regia | reverse complement strand
AGAAAATAGTAACAATCGGGACAGTTGTTGAGGTCTCAACCCCTTGGGAGCCAAGCCAAACCAGCAAACAACCCATCGTCGGCCGAGAGCACGCGTAGGAATCAAGTGCTAAGAAGCACCAAACACCATGCCACACTCACACCTCAAGGATGCCATGCACGAGGATCGAACCCCCACGAAGATCAACGCATCAAGAAGGAAACCGTAT
>NW_023345495.1:0-208 GCF_001411555.2 Juglans regia | reverse complement strand
AGGCGTGCTTCGGCATCTGCGTGCTCCTGGCATCGGCCTGTGGGCACCCCATTCGGCCCGTCTTGAAACACGGACCAAGGAGTCTGACATGTGTGCGAGTCAAGGGGCTAGTAAACCCGTAAGGCGTAAGGAAGCTGATTGGTGGGATCCCCTTGTGGGTTGCACCGCCGACCGACCTTGATCTTCTGAGAAGGGTTCGAGTGAGAGC
>NW_023345494.1:0-208 GCF_001411555.2 Juglans regia | reverse complement strand
AGTCGGGTTGTTTGGGAATGCAGCCCCAATTGGGCGGTAAATTCCGTCCAAGGCTAAATATGGGCGAGAGACCGATAGCAAACAAGTACCGCGAGGGAAAGATAAAAAGGACTTTGAAAAGAGAGTCAAAGAGTGCTTGAAATTGTCGGGAGGGAAGCGGATGGGGGCCGGCGATGCGCCCCGGTCGGATGTGGAACGGTGTATGCCG
>NW_023345490.1:0-208 GCF_001411555.2 Juglans regia | reverse complement strand
GGGCTGTCAAGGCATGCCATGGGGCTGTCAAGTCAGGCTGTCAAGTCAGGCCATGGGGCTTGCCATGGGGCTGTGAAGGCAAGCCATGGGGCGTGCACGCGGGGTTGTCGAGGCAAGCCATGGGGCTTGCCACGGGGCTGCCAAGGCATGCCATGGGGCTGTCAAGGCAAGCCATGGGGCGTGCGAGCGGGGCTGTCAAGGCAAGCCG
>NW_023345488.1:0-208 GCF_001411555.2 Juglans regia | reverse complement strand
TCTTATTCCAATGGCTTTGATATTTTTATTGGAAGATCCTAAGCATCTTATATACATGTTAGAATGTTATTTTGAAGATATTTGATGTTAGTTTCGAACATATAAAATTTTATGGAAGGAGATATTCGGTTAGGCCAAAGTGATGATGTTCTTGGCTAAATTTATATTTTGGTTGATGTTTACCCATGTGATCTTGAGTTTGAAGCTT
>NW_023345487.1:0-208 GCF_001411555.2 Juglans regia | reverse complement strand
TCCAAACAAATAGGCCCAACCGCCATGGGGTAGACTAGAGCACACGAGGGCTAGCCAACGTGAGAAAGCCCCTAGCACGACCGATTGCCCCCATCAACAAGCCAATGCGTGGCACTAGGTGCCACCAAATCCGTCCCTAAAGCACAAGCTTGTTGCTAGAAAGCAATCGAGAATGTAGGAATCACCCCCACGAAAACGAGCCCAAAAA
>NW_023345486.1:0-208 GCF_001411555.2 Juglans regia | reverse complement strand
CGCAATAGGGTCGAGGAGCACCTTCACAGCGACGGGCAACACACGACGGGTCACGAGGGTTTCTCAACCACCGATTGTCGTGGCGCTCGTCGCCTAGGACTCAATTTTAGGCTAACCGCGAGCAGAAGCACACGGGAGGCCAATGTCTTCCCCGCACCCCACACATCATAAGAAGTGTTTGGGGTTGGGGCAACGATGCGTGACACCC
>NW_023345485.1:0-208 GCF_001411555.2 Juglans regia | reverse complement strand
ATTTGCGCGCCTGCTGCCTTCCTTGGATGTGGTAGCCGTTTCTCAGGCTCCCTCTCCGGAATCGAACCCTAATTCTCCGTTACCCGTCACCACCATTGTAGGCCGCTATCCTACAATCGAAAGTTGATAGGGCAGAAATTTGAATGATGCGTCGCCGGCACGATGGCCGTGCGATCCGTCGAGTTATCATGAATCATCAGAGCAACGG
>NW_023345481.1:0-208 GCF_001411555.2 Juglans regia | reverse complement strand
ATGCATGGCTTAATCTTTGAGACAAGCATATGACTACTGGCAGGATCAACCAGGTAGCATTCATTCTCGATGCCGGCACCGCACGTAAACCTACCACTCCGGAATGAGGATAGGATCAAGACGCGAGCACGACAATCGTTCGTGTCAAACGAGAACGCTCGGTTTGGGATAAAGAGGCCGGAGACCCCCCACACCAACACAATGTTCC
>NW_023345480.1:0-208 GCF_001411555.2 Juglans regia | reverse complement strand
CTAAATATGGGCGAGAGACCGATAGCAAACAAGTACCGCGAGGGAAAGATGAAAAGGACTTTGAAAAGAGAGTCAAAGAGTGCTTGAAATTGTCGGGAGGGAATCGGATGGGGGCCGGCGATGCGCCCCGGTCGGATGTGGAACGGTGTATGCCGGTCTGCCGATCGACTCGGGGCGTGGACCGATGCGGATTGCGGCGGCGGCCCAA
>NW_023345479.1:0-294 GCF_001411555.2 Juglans regia | reverse complement strand
GGTGCATTAGTGCTGGTATGATCGCACCCATCAAACTAATTACTTAAAATTCATATAATCCTAGGGCGACCTACTAGCGTCCTTCCGATCCCAATCCAAACGGAGATCTGATCCAAACCCATCGCTACCCGATGGGCAGGGCGAGATTTTTCCAAAAATCCACTCCCGAGTGGTCCTTCTTGTCAATTTATCTCGCAAGGCGGAAAAAACAAAAACGAGGGGTGCAACACGAGGACTTCCCAGGAGGTCACCCATCCTAGTACTACTCTCGCCCATGCACGGTTAAATGCGGAG
>NW_023345478.1:0-208 GCF_001411555.2 Juglans regia | reverse complement strand
AGTAACCTCGATAAGCGCACCCATTGCAGTGTTTTCAAAATCACAGTGTGGAATGTCCAAATTAGGTTAAAGAAGTTTTATTTGGACACTTGGCTAGATTTTAGCCACACTTAGTGAATGGTATTAGACACTTGACACAAAGAAGAACCATTAGATAGATTTGTGAAGGAATCAAGGTGTGAGATCATGCCACTTAAGCAAAGTTGTG
>NW_023345475.1:0-208 GCF_001411555.2 Juglans regia | reverse complement strand
ATCTTGGGTTGGGCAGAGCGGTCCGCCCCTGGTGTGCACCGGTCTGCTCGTCCCTTCTACCGGCGATGCGCTCCTGGCCTTAACTGGCCGGGTCGTGCCTCCGATGCTGTTACTTTGAAGAAATTAGAGTGCTCAAAGCAAGCCTACGCTCTGTATACATTAGCATGGGATAACATCATAGGATTTCGGTCCTATTGTGTTGGCCTTC
>NW_023345474.1:0-208 GCF_001411555.2 Juglans regia | reverse complement strand
GCAACGCCCTCGACCTATTCTCAAACTTTAAATAGGTAGGACGGCACGGCTGCTTTGTTGAGTCGTGCCAAGGAATCGAGAGCTCCAAGTGGGCCATTTTTGGTTAGCAGAACTGGCGATGCGGGATGAACCGGAAGCCGGGTTACGGTGCCCAACTGCGCGCTAACCTAGAACCCACAAAGGGTGTTGGTCGATTAAGACAGCAGGA
>NW_023345473.1:0-208 GCF_001411555.2 Juglans regia | reverse complement strand
CCCAACCGGCAGGAGGAAACATCAAATGTCCGAGGAAACATAAAGGCCTTTTTTATCGAAATACTTTGAATTTGGACGAGATTTTTTGCAGGCATGCTTAGAAATATCATATCTTGAAGTAGGAGCAAGCCTCACAATTTTTCGACATCGGGATTTTTTTATTTAATTTTTTTGATTAAATAAATCCGAAAAATCAAAAAAAATCGAA
>NW_023345471.1:0-208 GCF_001411555.2 Juglans regia | reverse complement strand
AGTTCTATCGGGTAAAGCCAATGATTAGAGGCATCGGGGGCGCAACGCCCTCGACCTATTCTCAAACTTTAAATAGGTAGGACGGCACGGCTGCTTTGTTGAGTTGTGCCAAGGAATCGAGAGCTCCAAGTGGGCCATTTTTGGTAAGCAGAACTGGCGATGCGGGATGAACCGGAAGCCGGGTTACGGTGCCCAACTGCGCGCTAAC
>NW_023345468.1:0-276 GCF_001411555.2 Juglans regia | reverse complement strand
CCATGTGATGGTGAGATGCACCATATGGCGGGTACGCCATAATGGTGACATGCCGTGATGTGTATGAAGGGAGTACACGATGGGTGTACTCTGTGTGGGGTATAGTATATGTGAGGAGTACATGTAGAATATACTCTATGTGGTGGACGATGCACCATATGGCGTGTATGCCATATTGGTGATGTGGTATGTATGTGGAAAGTACATGTGGGATGTACTCCATGAGATGGTGAGATACACCATATGGCGTGTATGCCATAGTGGTGATGTGCCGTA
>NW_023345467.1:0-208 GCF_001411555.2 Juglans regia | reverse complement strand
CCGCGAGCAGAAGCACACGGGAGGCCAATGTCTTCCCCGCACCCCACACATCATAAGAAGTGTTTGGGGTTGGGGCAACGATGCGTGACACCCAGGCAGACGTACCCTCGGCCGAATGGCTTCGGGCGCAACTTGCGTTCAAAGACTCGATGATTCGCGGGATTCTGCAATTCACACCAAGTATCGCATTTCGCTACGTTCTTCATCG
>NW_023345464.1:0-208 GCF_001411555.2 Juglans regia | reverse complement strand
CGGCGCGGTCTGCGCCAAGGAACTTAAACAAGGAGTAACCACGGGCGCCCCGGAAACGGTGTGCGCGTTGTTGGTGACATCTTTACCATGATACATAACGACTATCGGCAACGGATATCTCGGCTCTCGCATCGATGAAGAACGTAGCGAAATGCGATACTTGGTGTGAATTGCAGAATCCCGCGAATCATCGAGTCTTTGAACGCAA
>NW_023345462.1:0-208 GCF_001411555.2 Juglans regia | reverse complement strand
GTTGGTCGATTAAGACAGCAGGACGGTGGTCATGGAAGTCGAAATCCGCTAAGGAGTGTGTAACAACTCACCTGCCGAATCAACTAGCCCCGAAAATGGATGGCGCTGAAACGCGCGACCTATACCCGGCCGTCGGGGCAAGTGCCAGGCCCCGATGAGTAGGAGGGCGCGGCGGTCGCTGCAAAACCTGGGGCGCGAGCCCGGGCGG
>NW_023345461.1:0-208 GCF_001411555.2 Juglans regia | reverse complement strand
CCCATGGCTTGCCTTGACAGCCCCGTGGCTTGCCTTGGCAGCCCCGCTGGAAGCCCCATGGCTTGCCTTGGCAGCCCCGTGGCAAGCCCCATGGCCTGCCTTGATAGCCCCGCTGGAAGCCCCATGGCTTGCCTTGGCAGCCCCGTGGCAAGCCCCATGGCCTGCCTTGACAGCCCCATGGCTTGCCTTGACAGCCCCGTGGCAAGCC
>NW_023345460.1:0-208 GCF_001411555.2 Juglans regia | reverse complement strand
TCTGCTACAGTAACCCTAACCCTAGTTCAATAAAATAATAACTTTCCCAACATGCCCTTGCATAGGCCCCCTTAAGTGCTTCCCATAATAAACTCAATTATTCAAAACTAATAAAATAAGTTCTTTAAATGAATTAAATAAGTTGAAACCCTTCAAGAGCCCAAAGCCTTTAAGTCATGTCGTTGCCTTCTTCCGTAGCTGATCAAAT
>NW_023345459.1:0-208 GCF_001411555.2 Juglans regia | reverse complement strand
CTCCTCGTGTGTGGTTGGTCAATCTTCTCGTTCCCTTCCCGATCGAACAATGAACCCCGGCGCGGTCTGCGCCAAGGAACTTAAACAAGGAGTAACCACGGGCACCCCGGAAACGGTGTGCGCGTTGTTGGTGACATCTTTACCATGATACATAACGACTCTCGGCAACGGATATCTCGGCTCTCGCATCGATGAAGAACGTAGCGAA
>NW_023345454.1:0-208 GCF_001411555.2 Juglans regia | reverse complement strand
GAATCAAGAAAGAGCTCTCAGTCTGTCAATCCTTACTATGTCTGGACCTGGTAAGTTTCCCCGTGTTGAGTCAAATTAAGCCGCAGGCTCCACTCCTGGTGGTACCCTTCCGTCAATTCCTTTAAGTTTCAGCCTTGCGACCATACTCCCCCCGGAACCCAAAGACTTTGATTTCTCATAAGGTGCCGGCGGAGTCCTTAAAGCAACA
>NW_023345453.1:0-208 GCF_001411555.2 Juglans regia | reverse complement strand
TCCCGAAGGCCAACACAATAGGACCGAAATCCTATGATGTTATCCCATGCTAATGTATACAGAGCGTAGGCTTGCTTTGAGCACTCTAATTTCTTCAAAGTAAAAGCACCGGAGGCACGACCCGGCCAGTTAAGGCCAGGAGCGCATCGCCGGTAGAAGGGACGAGCAGACCGGTGCACACCAGGGGCGGACCGCTCTGCCCAACCCA
>NW_023345452.1:0-208 GCF_001411555.2 Juglans regia | reverse complement strand
CGATGTGGGCGGTTCGCTGCCGGCAACGTCGCGAGAAGTCCACTGAACCTTATCATTTAGAGGAAGGAGAAGTCGTAACAAGGTTTCCGTAGGTGAACCTGCGAAAGGATCATTGTCGATACCTGCCCAGCAGAACGACCTGTGAACATGTAATAACCTTCTGGGTGGGGGTGTAATGCCCCCTCCCAAAAAACGGTTGGGAGGGCAC
>NW_023345451.1:0-208 GCF_001411555.2 Juglans regia | reverse complement strand
ATGCCCCCTCCCAAAAAACGGTTGGGAGGGCACGTTGAGATATGCCCACCGCTCCTCGTGTGTGGTTGGTCAATCTTCTCGTTCCCTTCCCGATCGAACAATGATCCCCGGCGCGGTCTGCGCCAAGGAACTTAAACAAGGAGTAACCACGGGCGCCCCGGAAACGGTGTGCGCGTTGTTGGTGACATCTTTACCATGATACATAACG
>NW_023345450.1:0-208 GCF_001411555.2 Juglans regia | reverse complement strand
CCCTCCAATGGATCCTCGTTAAGGGATTTAGATTGTACTCATTCCAATTACCAGACTCGTAAGAGCCCGGTATTGTTATTTATTGTCACTACCTCCCCGTGTCCGGATTGGGTAATTTGCGCGCCTGCTGCCTTCCTTGGATGTGGTAGCCGTTTCTCAGGCTCCCTCTCCGGAATCGAACCCTAATTCTCCGTTACCCGTCACCACC
>NW_023345449.1:0-208 GCF_001411555.2 Juglans regia | reverse complement strand
TTGGGCCTATTTGTTTGGATGCCTCCTTTGCAACATGCTTGTGCACGGCGGATGGTGTTATGGCACCCAGTGCTACGCACATTGTTGCTCTCGGGGGTATCCGAATGATGCTGGCCTCGCTTCCATGGGGTTTGACGGGCGACGACCGTTTTTTGGGCTCGCTTTCGTGGGGGTGATTCCTACATTCTCGCTTGCTTTCTAGCAACAA
>NW_023345446.1:0-261 GCF_001411555.2 Juglans regia | reverse complement strand
CGCCCCATGGCTTGCCATGGCAGCCCCATGGCTTGCCTTGACAGCCCCGTGGCAAGCCCCATGGCTCCCCATGGCTTGGCCCATGGCTTGCCCCAAGGCACGCCGCGACACACCCGTGGTGCCTTGCCTACCATGTCAAGCACACAAAGGTCCGACGAAGAACACCGTAGATCACACAAACTCTACAAAAGCAATCTTCCTTGTTGCCTCAAAAGATTGCAATACAACACTCACAACATGGCCCCCCAATGTTGCCACCCG
>NW_023345445.1:0-208 GCF_001411555.2 Juglans regia | reverse complement strand
ACGAGGATCGAACCCCCACGAAGATCAACGCATCAAGAAGGAAACCGTATCAAGGTTCAACCCCATGGGAACAAGGCCATCAAGGTCCGGAAGCCACCTCAATGGAGCATGTGCGTAGCACTGGGTGCCATAACACCATCCGCCGTGCACATCTACGTCAAAGAGGAAGCAAACAAACACACAGGCCCGGCCACCATGCGGCCAACCA
>NW_023345444.1:0-208 GCF_001411555.2 Juglans regia | reverse complement strand
AAATCGATAGGTGATGCTTGGAACACATCCAAGATGTATTGGAATGAATTTAGGAAACCAATTTGGGTGGTTTCAATTGTCCAAAAGCACGAGACAAGTGTTCGTCCCCGTTCATGCACGTCGGGTGGCAACATTGGGGGGCCATGTTGTGAGTGTTGTATTGCAATCTTTTGAGGCAACAAGGAAGATTGCTTTTGTAGAGTTTGTG
>NW_023345443.1:0-208 GCF_001411555.2 Juglans regia | reverse complement strand
TAAGGTTCAGTGGACTTCTCGCGACGTTGCCGGCAGCGAACCGCCCACATCGCCTCGATCCGAACACTTCACCGGACCATTCAATCGGTAGGAGCGACGGGCGATGTGTACAAAGGGCAGGGACGTAGTCAACGCGAGCTGATGACTCGCGCTTACTAGGAATTCCTCGTTGAAGACCAACAATTGCAATGATCTATCCCCATCACGA
>NW_023345440.1:0-208 GCF_001411555.2 Juglans regia | reverse complement strand
CACAATGCTTCCACACGCTCAGCTAGCCTTGTGCTTGGTTGGGGTGTGGTTCAATTTGTTTGATGTTGTGGTCTGGCGGACGTAACGGCGTGTGAGTGGTGACATGGTTGTATGTCTTGACAGGCTCCGTGCTTGTGCATCGAACTGTTAGGCGTGCTCCTCCTCATTTTTGCTCCTCGTGTGAATAGCATGTTGGGCTACCGAAGGG
>NW_023345439.1:0-208 GCF_001411555.2 Juglans regia | reverse complement strand
ACCCAATCGTCATGGTAGTACCATAGGATGCCCGCGAACAAAAGACTCTAACCTCTTATTTTTGTCACTCTGCGCTCAATTGGTTTTCTACAAAGCTTGGGCAAAGTTGTAAAAATCAGAGTTGCTCCAATTCACACCGTGTTGGGGCTTACTTACCCTATGGTCATGGTAGTACCATTGGGTGCCCGCGAACAAAAGACTCCAACCC
>NW_023345438.1:0-208 GCF_001411555.2 Juglans regia | reverse complement strand
AGGGGCACTTTTGGAAGATGGGGGTTTATTTTGGCTAGGGTTTCATTAGGTTTTGCGTTAAATACTCTATGTAGCCTCATTCTAATCAGATTATGAAATTTATAAAATTTGATGAATTTATTCATTGTGAGTTGAGTTTTACTCCTCTTGTTCTTAATTGAACTTTTGAACTTATCAAAGGTAAATCACAATCTTTGTGGCGTTCCTC
>NW_023345436.1:0-208 GCF_001411555.2 Juglans regia | reverse complement strand
TTAAGCCATGCATGTGTAAGTATGAACTAATTCAGACTGTGAAACTGCGAATGGCTCATTAAATCAGTTATAGTTTGTTTGATGGTATCTGCTACTCGGATAACAGTAGTAATTCTAGAGCTAATACGTGCAACAAACCCCGACTTCTGGAAGGGATGCATTTATTAGATAAAAGGTCGACGCGGGCTTTGCCCGTTGCTCTGATGAT
>NW_023345435.1:0-251 GCF_001411555.2 Juglans regia | reverse complement strand
TATGATCGCACCCATCAAACTAATTACTTAAAATTCAAATAATCCTTGAGCGACATACTAGCGTCCTTCCGATCCCAATCCAATCGGAGATCTGATCCAAACCCATCGCTACGCGATGGGCAGGGCGAGATTTTCCCAAAAATCCACTCCCGAGTTGTCCTTATTGTCAATTCCTCTCGCAAGGCGGAAAAAACAAAAACGAGGGGTGCAACACGGGGACTTCCCAGGAGGTCACCCATCCTAGTACTACT
>NW_023345434.1:0-208 GCF_001411555.2 Juglans regia | reverse complement strand
ATCTTGAAGTTTCATAGCCACATGACTCTACACAACCCTAAAGACTTCCATTATACCATCGGAGAATAGTTAAATTTAGTACATTCTTTCCCCCCAATGATCACCCTCCCTGCCACAGAACCATCCTTTCCCCCCAATAATAACAGTGGTCTCATGCTATCAGGACCATACTTGGCTTTATGCTAATGAAGGTAGAGAAGCCTAGACA
>NW_023345433.1:0-208 GCF_001411555.2 Juglans regia | reverse complement strand
TGACGGGCGACGACCGTTTTTTGGGCTCGCTTTCGTGGGGGTGATTCCTACATTCTCGCTTGCTTTCTAGCAACAAGCTTGTGCTTTAGGGACGGATTTGGTGACACCTAGTGCCGCGCATGGGCTTGTTGATGGGGGCAATCGGTCGTGCTAGGGGCTTTCTCACGTTGGCTAGCCCTCGGGTGCTCTAGTCTACCCCATGGCGGTT
>NW_023345432.1:0-209 GCF_001411555.2 Juglans regia | reverse complement strand
GGCCCATGGCTTGCCCCAAGGCACGCCGCGACACACCCGTGGTGCTTTGCCTACCATGTCAAGCACACAAAGGTCCGACGAAGAACACCGTAGATCACACAAACAGCTACAAAAGCAATCTTCCTTGTTGCCTCAAAAGATTGCAATACAACACTCACAACATGGCCCCCCAATGTTGCCACCCGACGTGCATGAACGGGGGCGAACAC
>NW_023345431.1:0-208 GCF_001411555.2 Juglans regia | reverse complement strand
AGGCCATGGGGCGTGCCATGGGGCTGTCAAGGCAAGCCATGGGGCATGCCCGCGGGGCTGTCAAGGCATGCCATGGGGCTGTCAAGTCAGGCTGTCAAGTCAGGTCATGGGGCTTGCCATGGGGCTGTGAAGGCAAGCCATGGGGCGTGCACGCGGGGCTGTCGAGGCAAGCCATGGGGCTTGCCACGGGGCTGCCAAGGCATGCCAT
>NW_023345430.1:0-208 GCF_001411555.2 Juglans regia | reverse complement strand
CTGGGTGGGGGTGTAATGCCCCCTCCCAAAAAACGGTTGGGAGGGCACGTTGAGATATGCCCACCGCTCCTCGTGTGTGGTTGGTCAATCTTCTCGTTCCCTTACCGATCGAACAATGAACCCCGGCGCGGTCTGCGCCAAGGAACTTAAACAAGGAGTAACCACGGGCGCCCCGGAAACGGTGTGCGCGTTGTTGGTGACATCTTTA
>NW_023345429.1:0-208 GCF_001411555.2 Juglans regia | reverse complement strand
CATCGTGATGGGGATAGATCATTGCAATTGTTGGTCTTCAACGAGGAATTCCTAGTAAGCGCGAGTCATCAGCTCGCGTTGACTACGTCCCTGCCCTTTGTACCCACCGCCCGTCGCTCCTACCGATTGAATGGTCCGGTGAAGTGTTCGGATCGAGGCGATGTGGGCGGTTCGCTGCCGGCAACGTCGCGAGAAGTCCACTGAACCT
>NW_023345428.1:0-208 GCF_001411555.2 Juglans regia | reverse complement strand
CGAGATCAAGAGTGTTTGTGCTGCCATGTTGTTATCTTCTTATTTCTTGACCTGATAACCATGCATGATTGATGATCTCTTTGCTACTTTTGTTCAAAACCTACCCCGCCTATCAAAACCATGATATAAATCATGAGCAATGAAACAGCTAGCGCCTAGCAAGTAAAAGTTAAACCCAGACACGAAGAAGTAGTACTAGTACTACTGC
>NW_023345426.1:0-208 GCF_001411555.2 Juglans regia | reverse complement strand
ACGGGCATCTCCATTTTTCATTTTACATTTGGTTGGCCGCATGGTGGCCGGGCCTGTGTGTTTGTTTGCTTCCTCTTTGACGTAGATGTGCACGGCGGATGGTATTATGGCACCCAGTGCTACGCACATGCTTCATTGAGGTGGCTTCCGGACCTTGATGGCCTTGTTCCCATGGGGTTGAACCTTGATACGGTTTCCTTCTTGATGC
>NW_023345425.1:0-208 GCF_001411555.2 Juglans regia | reverse complement strand
TGGAACCTCTGACTCCAAGACTTCCAAGTCTGACTTTCGGCTTTCCTCCCAGAGTGAACATTGTCCTACACACGCCACTACTGACCCATTATGCACTGTTCATCCTTTTTTGTTTTTTTGTTTTTTTTTTCTTTCTTGTTTCCATTTTAGTGTTTTGTACTTGTTTTTTTTTTTTTTTTTTTTTTTTTTTTTTTTTTTTTTTTTACCC
>NW_023345423.1:0-208 GCF_001411555.2 Juglans regia | reverse complement strand
CGACGACCGTTTTTTGGGCTCGCTTTCGTGGGGGTGATTCCTACATTCTCGCTTGCTTTCTAGCAACAAGCTTGTGCTTTAGGGACGGATTTGGTGGCACCTAATGCCGCGCATGGGCTTGTTGATGGGGGCAATCGGTCGTGCTAGGGGCTTTCTCACGTTGGCTAGCCCTCGGGTGCTCTAGTCTACCCCATGGCGGTTGGGCCTA
>NW_023345422.1:0-208 GCF_001411555.2 Juglans regia | reverse complement strand
GGCGGATGGTGTTATGGCACCCAGTGCTACGCACATGCTTCATTGAGGTGGCTTCCGGACCTTGATGGCCTTGTTCCCATGGGGTTGAACCTTGATACGGTTTACTTCTTGATGCGTTGATCTTCGTGGGGGTTCGATCCTCGTGCATGGCATCCTTGAGGTGTGAGTGTGGCATGGTGTTTGGTGCTTCTTAGCACTAGATTCCTAC
>NW_023345421.1:0-208 GCF_001411555.2 Juglans regia | reverse complement strand
CGTGTCAAACGAGAACGCTCGGTTTGGGATAAAGAGGCCGGAGACCCCCCACACCAACACAATGTTCCGCATCCAAGAGCACGAGAACGCCCACATGGTCCATGTCAACCAACGTAAACTCGAAGGCTTGCATGGTAACACGTGGACAACTTCAGAGTCCAGCCAGCACCCAAAGATGAGCACCGACAAGGACAAGGGGCAACGAGAG
>NW_023345420.1:0-208 GCF_001411555.2 Juglans regia | reverse complement strand
GTCGAGGCACCTAGTGATGTATTTCAGTTATTAACTTGGTGGAAAGTTAATTCCACCAAGTATCCAGTCCTTTCCCGTGTGGCCCGAGATGTGCTAGCCATTCATGTCACTACGGTTGCCTCAGAGTCGGCATTTAGCACTGGAGGTCGCGTGTTGGATGCTTATCGGAGTTCATTGTCACCGTCAACCGTGGAGGCCCTCGTTTGCA
>NW_023345419.1:0-208 GCF_001411555.2 Juglans regia | reverse complement strand
TGGCCCCCCAATGTTGCCACCCGACGTGCATGAACGGGGGCGAACACTTGTCTCGTGCTTTTGGACAATTGAAACCACCCAAATTGGTTTCCGAAATTCATTCCAATACATCTTGGATGTGTTCCAAGCATCACCTATCGATTTTTGCCTATTTTCGATTTTTTTTGATTTTTCGGATTTATTTAATCAAAAAAATTAAATAAAAAAA
>NW_023345418.1:0-208 GCF_001411555.2 Juglans regia | reverse complement strand
ATAACACCATCCGCCGTGCACAAGCATGTTGCAAAGGAGGCATCCAAACAAATAGGCCCAACCGCCATGGGGTAGACTAGAGCACACGAGGGCTAGCCAACGTGTGAAAGCCCCTAGCACGACCGATTGCCCCCATCAACAAGCCCATGCGTGGCACTAGGTGCCACCAAATCCGTCCCTAAAGCACAAGCTTGTTGCTAGAAAGCAA
>NW_023345417.1:0-208 GCF_001411555.2 Juglans regia | reverse complement strand
ACCCAGTGCTACGCACATGCTTCATTGAGGTGGCTTCCGGACCTTGATGGCCTTGTTCCCATGGGGTTGAACCTTGATACGGTTTCCTTCTTGATGCGTTGATCCTCGTGGGGGTTCGATCCTCGTGCATGGCATCCTTGAGGTGTGAGTGTGGCATGGTGTTTGGTGCTTCTTAGCACTAGATTCCTACGCGTGCTCTCGGCCGACG
>NW_023345416.1:0-208 GCF_001411555.2 Juglans regia | reverse complement strand
GTATTTAAGTCGTCTGCAAAGGATTCTACCCGCCGCTCGGTGAGAATTGTACTTCAAGGCGGCCCGCACGGCTCATCCGCCGCGAGGGCTTCACCAACGACACATGCCTCTGGGGGCCCTAAGGCCCCTACTGCAGGTCGGCAATCGGGCGACGGGCGCACGCGTCGCTTCTAGCCCGGATTCTGACTTAGAGGCGTTCAGTCATAAT
>NW_023345415.1:0-208 GCF_001411555.2 Juglans regia | reverse complement strand
TGGGGCTTGCCACGGGGCTCGCTGTGCATGCCATGGGGCTGTCAAGGCAAGCCATGGGGCTGTCAAGTCAGGCCATGGGGCTTGCCATGGGGCTGTCAAGGCAATCCATGGGGCGTGCGAGCGGGGCTGTCAAGGCAGGCCATGGGGCTTGCCACGGGGCTGCCAAGGCATGCCATGGGGCTTGCCACGGGGCTGTCAAGGCAAGCCA
>NW_023345414.1:0-208 GCF_001411555.2 Juglans regia | reverse complement strand
CGGCGGTGGAGACGATACCCCCCCGCCGGTGGCATGGGGGGCGTGGCACACGCCCTTTCCATGGGCGCCAGGGGCATGCCCATGTGAGGGGGGCGGCATGGTCATCCCTCCTGGCTGACCATGTTGGGGCTTGCATGCCCCCCCTAAAGAGCATTTAGAGCCAAATCCCAACCGGCAGGAGGAAACATCAAATGTCCGAGGAAACATA
>NW_023345413.1:0-285 GCF_001411555.2 Juglans regia | reverse complement strand
GGGCCTGTGTGTTTGTTTGCTTCCTCTTTGACGTAGATGTGCACGGCGGATGGTGTTATGGCACCCAGTGCTACGCACATGCTTCATTGAGGTGGCTTCCGGACCTTGATGGCCTTGTTCCCATGGGGTTGAACCTTGATACGATTTCCTTCTTGATGCGTTGATCTTCGTGGGGGTTCGATCCTCGTGCATGGCATCCTTGAGGTGTGAGTGTGGCATGGTGTTTGGTGCTTCTTAGCACTAGATTCCTACGCGTGCTCTCGGCCGACGATGGGTTGTTTGCTG
>NW_023345412.1:0-19349 GCF_001411555.2 Juglans regia | reverse complement strand
TCTTCCTGGTATGCCTCAACAATCGGAGTGTCATTTTCATCTCCACTATTCTCGTAATCTGCACTCCCCACTATCTTCATCAGCACTTTTCATTGGATCAATCAAGTAATAGACTTAGGTAGCTTGACAAGCCAATACGAATGGATCATCTTCGTACCATTTAGATGCAGTATTGACACTCGTATAGTGATTATCCCTATGTATCGAAACCCGACCACCGCCTAGATCCCACCAATCACATTTAAAGACATATGTTACAGACCCACCCAGATATTTCAATCCGATAATATCACGTATGACACCATAATAGTCAATATCATCTGTTCCATAACTCCCCTCGACCAACACACCACAATTTTGAGTCTTTCTATTACGTTCACGGTCCAAAGTATGGAATCTATAACCTCGAACCGTGCATGCAGTATATCGAAGTGCTCTATTTGAGAGACCACGGGCCAATGCATACAATTCAGAAGAAATTGATCCGAGATCACGAGCACGTTGTTCCAAAATCTAACAATTGAAATAGTATATATTTATTATTTCATTATCCAGAGTTAAAAATTTCACAATATAACATATATATAATTTTAGTTCATACACGTTCTTCAAACCATCCGGGAAATTCTTCCTTGTGTCTTGCCTCTATATTTTCTACGCCTTCCGTCCTAAGTTTGTCCATGTGGTCACTGTTATAACATGTTGCAAAAGAAGTATATTTTGAGCACAACAATTCTAATTAATTTAAAGAAAACTATAATTATTCAAAGCAATGAAATGACATACCTAAGATAATCATCAATCTCTCGGCAGTTATTTAGCACATACCACCGAACTTTACCCAACTCTCCATCAATTAAATCGTAACCTGTTTGTGCACCCAAGGGTCGTACATTCTGGGAAAACACTGATAGCTCATGAGGAGGCGGAGTAGCAAGATCAGCATTTCGCTCCTGATGATTAAATCGTGTCTCAACACCACGAAGATATAGAGAGCAAAATGTTAACCATTCATCGTGTATATAGGCCTCTGCTATTGAACCCTCAGCTTTGGCTTTATTTCCAACAGTGCGCTTCAATCGACCCAAATATCTTTCAACTGGATACATCCAACGGAACTGCACCGGTCCACCCAGAAGTACCTCTCGCGGTAAATGTATTGCTAAATGGACCATGACATCAAAAAATGATGGTGGAAAGATCTGCTCGAATTTACATAGTATAGTAGCAATGTCTTCTTCCAATTTCGACAACACATCTCGATTTACTACCCGAGCGCACAAATCTTTGAAAAACATACATAGTTCAGATATGGTGACACGTACATTAGATGTCAGCTTCCCACGAATTTCCACAGGTAATAACTTCTGCAAAAATACGTGACAATCATGACTTTTCAATCCATTGATTGTCCAATCATCAGGACTCACGCATCTATCAATATTTGAAGCATAACCATCTGGCAACTTCACACCTTGCAACCATTTGCAGAAAATCCATCCTCTCCTCCCTTGTCATCGTAAAACATGCATGCGGCATGACCACCCTATTGCCTTCCACCCGCAAATGCAGATTATGTTTAATTCTCATTCTCTCAAGATCTTTACTCGTCTTGATCTTGTCTTTCATCTTTTTGTTAATACTCATCAATGTACCCAGTATATTATCACAAATATTCTTCTCTATGTGCATTACATCCAAACTATGTCGCAACTTGCATGACGACCAATACGGCAAGTCAAAAAAAATACTACACTTTGTCCAATTCAATTCTGCTACGGCTCGTTTTCTCTTGTTCTTTCCCCGACCTTTGCCAAAATTGTTCGCTCTAACATGTTGCAGTTGTTCCACTATCTCTTCTCCGGACAACTCTTTTGGTGCAATCCTATCCTCTACTCTCCCATCAAACTTGACACATTCTCTTCTCCATGCATGATTTGCTGGTAAATAACGTCGATGACCCATGAAACACAACTTCTGAGAAAATTTTAGCCACTCACTAGCAGTTTCTTTATTACACGTCGGACACGCTAACTTCCCTTTCGTACTCCAGCCGGAAAGATTCCCATACGCCGGAAAATCATTTATGGTCCACATTACCGCAGCATGCATCTGAAAAGATGTCGACTTAGATGCATCATAAGTTCTAACCCCTGTTTCCCATAACTCTTTCAGCTCTTCAATCAACGGCTGCATTAATACGTCAATATCATTCCCAGGTGATCTAGGGCCAGGGATGAGTAAAGTTAACAAAAAGTTTGGCGCCTTCATGCACCTCCATGGTGGAAGATTATACGGAATCAATACCACGGGCCAAGTGCTATAACTTGTACTCATATTCCCAAAAGGGTTGAATCCATCGGTTGTGAGTCCCAGGCGCACGTTCCGAGCTTCTAACCCGAACTCTGGATACTGATTATCGAAAGACTGCCATGCAAGTGAATCAGCTGGATGCCTCATATACCCGTCATTCTTAACTCTTTTCTCCTCGTGCCACCTTATATCATGAGCTGTTTTCTTACACATATATAGTCTTTGCAACCTAGGTTTCAAGGGAAAATACCGCAATACCTTAAACGACACGTTTTTCTTACCTTTCCACCTCGACTCTCCACATACAGGACATGCTTGTTTCTCCTCGTTCTCCTTCCAGAACAATACACAATCATTCTTGCATGCATGTATGGACTTGTACTCAAATCCTAATCCCTTTCTCAACTGTTTCACTTCATAAAAGTTCTTGGGCAATGCAGACCCTTTGGGAAGCACCTCGTTAAATAAGTCCAATGCCATGTTTATTGCTTTCGTCGACATCCCACACAATGATTTAATGTGAAGCAACCGCACAATAAACGACATTTTGGAATGTTTTGTACAACCTGGGTAAAACTCGCGCCTTGCATCTTCCCACAGTAAAGGAAAATTTTCACAATCAGTCCCTGATCCACCACTTGAGGCATTGTCGTTAACCTCATCCATAAACATCCCAGCTCCAATGTCACCCAACATCTCCTCCATCTCATCATGCTCATAATCATCATCCATGTGCCGCAAATAATTGTGATGATCGACCAATACATCTGCTGACCCTTCATACGGCTCACCATGCAGTACCTATCGCGTATACCCCAGATCCATACCGTTCACAAATATATGACGCTCTACTTCATCCAATCCTATCGCACACAAATTTTTACACCCTCGACATGGACACTTAATGTAACCACGACTATCAGCAGAGGCCCGTGCAAAATCAATAAAAGTTCTTACTCCACATGCATAGGGTACGTAACCTTTCCAAGTCTATCGTCCAGACGCATCCAATTTTTGTCAATTTCTAAAAACATCTATATATTAATAACACGTACATTAAAAATTCACATGCATGTCATGTTCCAATTCTCATTACTTTTTTGATAAGGTAGTTGGCCCTATCCCATTCGAGATTATATTCTCCATATTGCACAAATCTCGTCACTCTACTAATTTCCACGTTAGTAGAAATTTCGGCAGCACCTCCCCATAATTCTCCAAGTATACATGTTCAAATATCGGGATTGTGACCCTACGAGTAGTATACCCGAAGAACAATAGAAGAAGACACCGAAACTTCATATTAAACGTGGAAAGTAGTGAGTAACAAAAAAGTGTAATACAGATAATATAATCCCAAACTGTCCACACTGGACAATTCAGGAATCAGTGGACACATAAATGTACACTGATTCCCAAACGGGTCTAAGGGTATTTATGCAATGTCACACGCATCTAGCAAAAAATCACACAAACAATATCTCCATGTTGTTTAAATTAACAATGTCACATTCAAGTAGTGTTATATTGTTAAACTAAAGAGGGACGGAAGATTATGTGACCCTACGTTTCGTGTCTTGTACACAACGAGGGAGAATGATCTTGAAGAAATGTTTAAATTTTAGTCTAATTACTTAACCATCACAAACTGTCCGACCTTGACAACTCTCAAGGCCGAAGAGATTATGACAGTCCAGCAATTAGACTAAATTTAGAGATTATAATTGTTATATATAATTTTAAAGGTTATTATATAATTTTAATTATTATCATTCCACAATTATAATCTTAATTGTTAAACTTAATTGAGTGAGTTATTTATTTATATAGACAATAAGTATATAATTTTTATATAAGAATCTATTTGATCCTTATTTTCTTTCTCTTTAGTTTATAATAAATAAGTATATTTATATATTCAAACTCTACTTATTTAGTAGGTTCAAAACTTTTTTATTGAAGAGTATTTTAAAGGTTATATTATAATTTTAATTATTATCATTCTTAAAATATAATATAATTTTAAATATTATAATTCTTAAAGAGTTACTTTTATTTATTATTACTTAATTTCAAATATTATTATAAATATTTAATTATTACTATTCTTAAAGTTTCCTATTTTAATTATCATACTTAAATTTCAATGGTTATACAATAATTTTAATTATTATAATTCTTAAATAGTTACTTTTATTTGTTATTACTTAATTTGAAATATTATTATCACAATATTTCAAATCCATATCACAATATATTCACAATAACTCACAAACTATTTACAAACTATACAAATAATAATCACAATATTTCAATTGTAAGCATAAAATAACATGCCACATGTATTAACAAAGTTTAAGGACAATATATTTGTAACAATGTAAACATATTCAAACGTCATTCACAAATAATAATTTAAATATTTCAAGTCCATATCACAATATATTCACAAGAACTCACAATATATTCACAAAATAACATGCCACATGTATTAACATATTTCTAAACTTGAGTAAGCAATAAACATGTATTAACAAAGCCTAATGACAATATATTTCTAATAATAAACACAATATTTCAAATTCATATCACAACATATTTACAATAACTCACAAACTATTTACAAACTATACAAACAATAATCACAATATTTCAAGAGTAAGCATAAAATCACAACAACATATTGATAAAGTTTAGAAATATACCTAGCACTCACAATATCCTCTTACAAATCAAAATCTTCCAACTTCCCAAAACAAGCAATCCTTCAAAAAAATACAACACTAATTTATTAGAAATATTCTATAACAAAAACACATTCTATAAATATCATAAAATTCAAATAAAGACAAGAAATAAAAATTTTTTCTTACCAAAACTCAACTCTCTCTCACTCTCTAACTCAACTCTCTCTCACTCTAACCCTCTCTCTCTCTCTCTCTCTCTCTCTCTCTCTCTCTCTCTCTCTCTCTCTCTCTCTCTCTCTCTCTCTCTCTCTTTCTGTTGCGCGCACGGGAGAAGAAGAAATGATCCGCTTCCTCCCGTGCGCGTACTGATTAAGTTCTAAAATTATTAGTTTAAACGTTCGAACGTTTAAGTTTTACGTCCGAACGTTATATTCTAAAATTATTCCCGCCCAGAACGTTCGGACGTTTACAATACACGTTCGAACGTACCCTTCTTATGATATAACATAAAATCTAGCGGGAAAGTTCCCGCACTTTCCTCATATATGTTCGAATGTATCACAATTTTTCGTTCGAACGTTCGTAGATTTATAGATAAACGTTCGAACATTTAACTTAAACGTCCGAACGTACATTTCATGAAAGTGTTACCATATTTGAGCGGGAAATTTCCCGCACTAATTTAACTAACGTTCGAACGTTAACAGATTTGGATGTTTCGAACGTATAGTATAAACGTCCGAACGTCTGAATAATCACACAGATACCTTAATCGAGCGGGAAAATTCCCGCCTCTTAGTTTAACGTTTTGAAACGTTCGAACGTACGATTCCTACTATACTAACTTATAATATAATATATATACTACATTTTATATATCTATAACTATAACTACATTGTATAGTATGATAGCATAATATACTTTAAATGAGAACATCAATGTATATAATATATAAACTATACCATATATATAAATTAATAATATATATTAAATTGTTACTTATTAAATTCTTTATTATATACTAACTTATAGTATAATATATATACTACATTTTATATATCTATAACTATATACTACATTGTATAGTATGATAGCATAATACTTTAAATGAGAACATCAATGTATATAATATATAAACTATACCATATATATAAATCAATAATATATATTAAATTGTTACTTATTAAATTCTTTATTATATACTAACTTATAGTATAATATATATACTACATTTTATATATCTATAACTATATACTACATTGTATAGTATGATAGCATAATACTTTAAATGAGAACATAAATGTATATAATATATAAACTATACCATATATATAAATCAATAATATATATTAAATTGTTACTTATTAAATTCTTTATTATATACTAACTTATACTATAATATATATACTACATTTTATATATCTATAACTATATACTACATTGTATAGTATAATAGCATAATACTTTAAATGAGAACATAAATGTATATAATATATAAACTATACCATATATATAAATCAATAATATATATTAAATTGTTACTTATTAAATTCTTTATTATATACTAACTTATAGTATAATATATATACTATATTTTATATATCTATAAATATATACTACATTGTATAGTATGATAGCATAATACTTTAAATGAGAACATCAATGTATATAATATATAAACTATACCATATATATAAATCAATAATATATATTAAATTGTTACTTATTAATTCATCAATAAACACCATAAACTCATAAACTATTCACAAAATTCACAAACAATAATCACAATTATTTCAAGAGTAAGCATAAAATCACAACAACATGTATAAACATATTGCTAAACTTTAGAAATATAACAAGCACTCACAAAAAAACTAATAATCTAATTGTCAATAATATTATATAACATCCTAATATATAACATAAACATTTATAATATAATATATTATAGATAAAATTTTGGAAATTAAATTGACAAACGTTCGAACGTAATAATAATTACGTTCGAACGTTCTGTGTATATAAGGCCAAAACCGAACGTCGAAACGACATTTTCAAAACGTATCCATCGTCTACTTCGTTGCACGCTGCCACGCCTCCGTCACCGCCGCCGTCAACTCCGCCACAACCGTCACTAAAAGGTAGGCATTCATCTTTTATTCAAATAACATGTATTTTATTGAGATTTGGATTGAGTTTTGTTTAAAACTGGATAAGTGGTGGCCGAATTTTCAACTTCATTTTCCGGCCACCACGGCCAGTCATTGACCGAATAGTCACCGTAGAAATGTTTCTTGAAGTGTATACTTCATTTCCACGGTGACATTTCGGCATTTAGAACCTTGTAGAGAAATTTTTGAGATTTCAATAATGGCTGAGTCGACTCAGCCATTCTACATCGAAATGTTCGAACGTTTCACCAAGACATTCGAACGTACGACGTTTAAATTACAGAGCCGTTACGACTTCCACGTTCGAACGTTAATTGTCTTACATTCGGACGTCATATTCATCAATTTTCAGTCTAAACGTTTAATGTCTACGTCAGGACGTGCTACTTTTTAAATATTATTAAACGACATACGTTCGAACGTGAATATTTTACTTTCGCACGTAAATCACATACAGTCGGACGTTTAATTATAACATCCGAACGTAGTGATTTTCTACATTATTCATGCTTCGACGTTCGGACATTCATATTTACGTTCACACGTAAAACAAATACGTTCGAATGTATTTGTTTTAACGTCCGAACGTAAGTCAGCCAATATTTATTTACTGCTTATGTTCGAACGTACATTTTTACATTCGGACGTAAATTTATTTACATTATTTTACGTGTGAACGTATAAATAAACGTCCGAACGTTTTATCTTTAACGTTCGAACGTTAAAGATAAAATGTTCGAACGTTAATGCAGAGCAGCTTAAAATTAATACAAAAAAATGCATTATTGTAAATAATTTTTTTTTTCCTTTTCTATTTTCAGGATATGGCTATTCCACTGCATACTAGGAAACGAGGGAGGGAAGGAGCCACGTCGGACACTGCCCGTATCGGAGCTCGTACTATTATGGTAGAGCGAGAGGTCTTGATTAATGAGTTCGACGAACTCTGTTGGCAGCAGACGAACCTGAGAGATGTTTTCCTCAGTAGAGGCTGGGGAAATATCTGCACATTGAGGGGGAAGGTATACCCCTCAATGGTTCAAGAATTCTATATGGGGATGTGTGACATGCCTCAGGATGCATCCTCTCACACTGTGACTGTACGCGGTGTTTCCATTGAGGTATCACCAGATGTCATCGGCGAGCACCTCGGGATTCGTCGAGGAGTTGAGACATTTGCACACTCAACACCCCATGAGGATGTAGGCACTTTTACATCATCTACTGGCCGCCCATTTGAGCCAGCATTAGCCAGAGATGCAGGCCAGTCAGAGGCTGAGGATACTGGTGTCGAGGCTCGGGATGATGACCGAGACGAGAATTTCTACATCCTCACCGGGAGGGACCGCATGCAGATCGAGCGGAAGAACGCCTTCAACCAGAACCATCTGATGCATTTCTTCCGCATGTTACACCTTATTGTTGCAACAAATGTCGATCCTGTGGCTCATAAAACCACATTTAGTCGGCTTCGGGCACAATTTTTGATACGAGTGGCACGTGGAGATCCTATAGATTTGCCACTGCACATCTTTGAGAGGATCCGTTACGAGGCGAGCATCGTCTCCACGGATAATCTCCCATATGGTGTCCTAATCAGCCGACTATTACTTGCACGGGGAGTGCCGACCCAGCCAGAGGAGCGGGTTAAAGATCAGATGAGCCCCCTCGACATGACCACTCATCGACGTAGCATTGGACAGGCGTGGGGAAGTCAGCCACCCCCTGTAAAGGATCTAGTTCCTTCAACGCAGCTTGAGCCAGGTCTTGTCGGGAGTAGTAGTCAGCATACGCCGAGTACATTTGCAAGAGATGTGCGGCCTGCTTGGGTTGATGTGGTCATCTCACAGCTGACTGTGCATATCGATCATAAGATCGATCGATCGCTCGAGGCTATATCGGCGTCTGTTGCCGAACTCACCCATCATGTAACTATCCTCAACGACAAGGTTGATACCTTGACTGAGGAGGTACGGAGTTCGACTTTTGCGGATAACGTTATCATCTGACTGTTGTTTACTACATTCTATCAAATTTTGATTTTATTTTTAATATTTGTAACGAAAAATATTATTGAATATTTCTATCATTTTTTAATTTCAATTTTTAATCTTCTTTGATGTTATATTTTTCAACTTTAATACTAAATCACTGCATTTCAAATATATATAAATCAATAATATATATTTATATATTACAAATTGTGTATATATAAATATATACAATTCAATTTTTTAGACTTGTTCACAAATTATGCACAATAAAAACCACATAATTTTTAAATTAAAGTCATTTAATTTAAATTTACAATGAACGTTCGAATGTTATTACTTAACGTTCGAACATTGGTGCAAACATTTTACGTTCGAACGTAAAATTAATAATATTCGAACGGTTGCGCCAAAACATTTTACGTTCAAACGTATATGTGACGTTCGAACGCATATTTCCCATACGTTGGAACGTAAAAAAATCTCATTCTATCTTTAGTGACGGTTTCCAGAAACTGTCACAGAAAATGCCTTTTAGTGACGGTCTAGGGACTGTTACAATTTCCCAACCGTCACTAAAAAACAATTGTGTTGTAGTGATTGTAAGCAAAAAGGGAGGGACTAAGAGAAGGATCAATATGGAATACAGTGGTGTTTTGCTAATTGATAAAAGATTGTAATTGACTAAAATAAATTTAAAGGAGACCTTCAAAGTTGTTGTCACCCAGATACAACTCTGTAAGCATGGTCAACTTCCCTGTCTCCGAGAGTTGCCTTCCTGTGAAATAATTTCTTGATAGGGATAGAATTTGTAGCTTTTCCTACTTATACAAAGTGGGTGGGAGTTGACCAGAAAACTGATTGCCAGTGATGGAAAAATATTGTATGTTGGGAAGATTATCAAACATCAAATTGGTAGCACACCAAAAAGCATATTATCGACGAGGTCTGTAAGGGAGTAAAAACAATAAAGCCCAGTGCCCAGCCACTTTAGGAGAAAAGACAAAAAAATGAATGGGGGACAAGAGTGAGGAAAGAAGGGTCATGAGGTGTCAGGGGAGTCAGGGGAGTCAGGGGGTTCAGGGCGCGAAAGGGGTTAGAAGGGTCATGGAGGACCAGGGCGCATAGGATGTCAGGGAGGGGACAGACGCTGAAAATCTTCAGAATCAGAATTATTATTTTTTTCGTGGAAATTTGAGACTGTTTATAATTAGATGAGAATTTGTTTTGTGAGATGGAAAAACACTATACTTTTTTGGGTGCGTATACTACACGAAGTGGATAAACTCATCAAGCCGATCGACGGGCAATAGGTTCTTTGCCCAGTAGCAAGGTCACCAACGTACATGATGTGGAAACCCCCTTAGAGTGTTTTAATTAATGGGCCGGCATGTCCTTTGCATTGACCAGAGGGTCTAAAAGTCAAGGATATGAATTTGACAAAATGGATATGACAAATTAGTTAATGCCTTGTATATATTACTCGGCCTGCAGCTGTCACACAATTCTCATTGGCAAGTAATCAACAACCTTATCATCATCTAATTAAGAACGAGACACAAGCAGGATTTTTTTATAATTTTATGACTCAGATGTTTTAAAAGATTCGAGAAAATGGACGATATCTAGCTCACGGCAGTGAATATTAGTAATCATGAGTAATATAAATTTCAATATTACTATATCTATCTCGAGTCAAATTGCATGTAGAAAATATTTAAGTAACAATCTATGTTCGCAACTTTATTCCAAAATGTCAATTTCTTTACATATATAACAACTTTGCCAAATGGACTCATTCCAACAATAGTAGAACATTTCAACCGTATCAATTGCCACAATTTCTTGTGATGAATCCATTTTTTTTAGAGCAATGCTAGGTACAGTCTCCATTTAGGGACTGCATGTGCAGGCCTAGGTTATTTTAACTTTAAAATTTGTTGAAATTACAAAATTATCCATCCTAAAATAATGTTTTCTCTTATTTAATAATGTGCCTGCACATGCAGTCCCCACTTCAGGACTACAAATAGAATTTCTCTTTTTTTTAACATCCATATAGTCCTTCTAGATGTATCTTATAATGTATTTAGAAATCTAAATACTTATACGGCACTAGATATGATATATACAGCACTTTTATCTCATTTTTATCACGTTATATTGACATGGTATTGTCTATCCACCATTGAATCGACTCTTTTTTAAAAATAATAAATTCAATTATTGATAGATAATGCTACATCTACGTTATCATGCAATCACTCTCATAACTCATGCTTGGGAGATGAAAAATCAAATAAAGAGAGCAATCTGATCACTCAGCCAAAGATAATAACTATATAAGTTCATGTACATTATTAATATATTCCAAGTCTATAAAAGTAATTAGACTCAACTTAAATACATCTCTCAGTTTAAAAAAAAAAAAACTTGAATACATCTCTCAAGAGCCCAACATCTCGCAATGCCCAGCCCAAGTCCGAGGCTAACACAGGTGGTCCAGTGGACTCTAGAGTAATTTTCTTTTCATTTCAATTTATTCATAAATATGCTAATTCTACTTTCCTTTGGTACAGTTTACTCTACAGTAATTTCCAACCGTATGAAGGATAATTCGTGCTAAAAATAGGATTTGGTGTTTCAATTAATGGTATTAATTAGTCGTATACCTGCACGAAGCCATAAACTGATTTCAAGAACAAGTATATTAGGTTAATGTAGGGGCATTGACGAGATGGTTAATTTTCCCGTTCCCCGCACCTATCCATGCGGGAGGTGGGGTAACCCGTCTGCTGTTCGGGATGTGGGGATGGACCTCATCTGTCCGCCCCCACCCAATTCAATTATTTGGGTCCCAAATGACCTAAAATCTGTTTTTGAACCTAAATTTTAATTAAAAAATAATATATTTAAAAAATTTTAAAAAATTATATAGATAGAACTAGTAATTATATACAAAGCTTCAACTATTACTATTAAGTATTAACTAATAATCATCACTAAAATACTAAACTATTACAAATTTACAATTATACAAATTAAGAGAACTAATAAACTATTACAATATTTCAAACTCATCTAAAAATAGTAAATATTACAAACTTTACTATTAAATATTATAGCAATATTACAATTAATTGTTGTAATCAATAAATACTGTTTTAAATTTTATAATCAATTTAAATTAGTATTGTTGGGTTTTTTTTTTTTTTTACATCTTCATCAAACACTTATCTATTTAATTTAATTTTTGTTCTGATCTGTTTTCTTTTACTTTCATTTCATTTCTTATTCCACATTCTATTAAGAAAAAAATTTTAAAGACATAATCACTAAATAAGGTACTATATTTTGTCGGTTTCATAAATAAATTTATTTAATATATTATTTTGTTTTTTTTATTATTTATCAAAATATCATATTGTTTTTTATTATATCTTATTATAATCACAACCCACCAATATCTAAAATGGTTGCTTATAGTTCTCCAATTGTGTCGCGCCTTTCATCACAACATTTCAGTCTATTTATAGTTCTGATATAACACATTTTTTAAATTTAGCATCTTACTTTTAATTGTAAGTTAAGGCAAGCTTACACGTAGAAGTTTTAAAATTATAGGAAGAATGAAATTTTGAAATTTAGACATAATGTTTTTCACATTACTTTACATATATAACAGTATTTTAAGTAAGGGATATTTTTATAATATACTTTATAAAATAATATTATTTTATAAAAATATTCTCATTTTATATAATTATTAAAAAATGTGTTATAGATATATCATTACTCCAAAAAGCTGACTTCATCACTGCCTCGCATCTTCCTTTATTTTTACTTAAGTGAAATTTTCTTATAAAAATCTATAAAGTTGCCCGTTGGCTTGCAAGTCTTCTGTACTGTGTCCCATTAAATGGACTCACTACCAGTGGGCCACCATGACGTTTAATTTAGTTATTTTACGTCTTGCGTTGAATTGAACACGGGTGCTACTCGCCCCCTACAGGGCAGGGCTACCCCTTCTCCACCCCCTGCCTTGCCCCCCCGCTTGGGTAGGGGTGGAGAATTTTTTCCCGTACCCCGCACCTATCCATGCGGGGGTGGGGTACCCCGTCCGCTGTCCAAGGTGTAAGGGTGGACCTCCATCCATCTGCCCCCCACCCCAGGCCTTTGGCCCAATTCAAATATCTGGGCCCAAAATGACCTAAAGTATGTTTTTGGGCTCAGAATTTAACTAAAAAAATAAATATATTTAAAAAATGAAAACAAAAAATAAGTTATATATATAACTGTTAACTATATACTAAGTTTCAACTAATACTATTAAGTATTAACTAATAATCATTGATTCATCACTAAGGCACTAAATTATTACATATTTACAATTATACAAATTAAGAGAACTAATAAGCTATTACAATATTACAAGCTCATCTAAAAATAGTAAATATTACAAATTTTATTATTAACTATTTTAGCAACATTATAATTAATTGTAAATTAACAAAATCATAATATTTCAAATTTGATCAGTTTGGGGTGGCAGTGAGTTCACTGAGACTGAGTTGTGTCAACTGCTGTGAGACTGAGAATCGAGATCATAAAAATTATAAACCTGCAATATTAATAAGTTAAAAATAAAACAAATTAGAATTATAAAGTTATAAACATGAAACAAAAATTTAAAATACAAACTATTAAAAGTACTAACCAAGATAAGATTAGGTCATTGGAATGAATATGAGCATAGATCATTGGGTCCTTACGATTAGGATTTGTCATATGTGTATTGAGAATATAACAGCTAAAATACATACAAGCAAAATAATTAGATACTAAATTATATAAAATTATAAATGCAAAAAATAATTATAGGAAAAATTATGCAAACCATGGCAATGGTGGGTCCAATACACACAAAGTCGTACTGCATCGGAGGTAGCCGTAGACGTCGTCTCATGTATTACTATAATAATTAAATTTGAAATTAATACTGATTAAATGAAAAAAAAATTCAAATAAGAAAATGAAATTCAAATCTCACGATTACTAGATCTAGGTTGATCACTACCCTTCTCGATGTCGATCTCCTCATAGTCAAGAGCATCCGGAATATGAATTAGAGTCTCCGTGATCTAATTCTGCATACAAATCAAAGCCTCCAAAGCGGTAGGAGCTAATGAACTCCGAAATGAATCCAATATGGGTTAGGAGTCTCCTACACCCATCGGGATCATACTTAGTATACCTCCTCAACGTTGCACCCCCGCTATTCCCATCCATCATTTTTTTAAGTCCGATTTTTAGCCTAGATTGGCTCTTCTATTGTAATGATCTTAATACTAGACTATTTTTGCATTGCTCTTCTAAGTGTACCTTTAATTGTGAGGTACCATATTTCCTATAGAGGCATCTATAAATTTTTCCACAGTGGTTACACTTAGCTTGGGGGTTATTGGGGTCACCACTCTCTATTTTGGTGAAATGAGACCAAATTATAGAAGTAGATTTCTTTCTGGGCTTGGGGCAGGACAAGGTTCCGTAGGAGTAGGTGTTGGGCCAAAAGTAGGACTAGGAGTAGTGGTAGGGGTACCCTGGGCCTGGAAATGGGAGCTCGCACTAGAATCTGTCGAATCCATGAACTCAAGTAAACAACAAATCTGAAATTATAACAAACATAGCAACATGCTAAACAATTAACATCCATGTATTGACAATTTGACAAAAATGAAAAAGTGATAATTTTGAGTTGCAAAATGAAATTAACCAAAAAGAATAAAAAAATCAACAAACAAAAAATAGTTAGAAGCTTTTGCTAATACTTTCGAGTTACAATAATTTATTCCAAAATTTCAAATTAATTCATTTACAGAAGTTTGTATCACAGCCACTACCCCCTTACAATTCTTATTCAAGCATATTGCAAAATTTACCATCCAGAAACATAAACAAAAAAATACTATCATTTTCAAAAATTATTGTTCCAATTGAACTCAAAAGACTTAAAACGTTTTGAACAAAATATATATTGTGTATCTTATACGAAATATAACCTATATTAACTAGCATTTGAACCATATATATATATAGATCAGATTTGTGATAAAAAAAAAAAAATTCAAACATGAAAAGTTATACTCTTTTAGTGTCCTATAACTAAGGATGAGACTTATAGAGCTTTGAATGCAATGGATATCGAGTAGGCAATATATATATATATATATATAAGGCCCAGCTTGTATGGTTAATCTTTTTTGTTTTTAAGCAAAGTTTTCAACTTTAATCCAAATATCATTAGCATATTTAATTCAAATTAATTTAGATTTTAATATTATTTTATTTTGAAAATTGAAAAAGTTAATTGTTTTTTATATTTACCATTATTTTGAAATTTTGTAAAGATTAGATGAAAACTATGATAGATAAATTGAAAAATATTTGTATTTCAGTAATATTTGGATGTTGAGATGGGATGAGACCAACTCACTATCTAAACAGGACTTAAGCTTCATTTGGACAGTAAGAGTATCTCAGTTGATCTGTGAATAGTAATGAAAATAGTAGCATATAATTTGTGACTAATAGTAAATAGTTAATTTGTAAATAGTTTTGAAGTAATATAAGAATATCTTATTGCAATTGTGTTCCCAAACAGACCCTAACAATGCCAAAGCTTAAACATCTCCAAATAAATTCAGGCTCAGCTCGTTAGCTTTAAACTTGAAAAACATTGTGTTTATTAATTTTTTATGGTATTTTTTTTAAACTTTGAAAATGGTAATATCTTAAATTTTTAAAGACGGAAAAAAGTGACTTTCCATTGCTGTAAATCATGTTGTTTTAATTCATATAAATATAATATGAATTTAAGAAATTTGGTCATTTGTAGCGCTCCAAATCGTCGTAAATACTCCTAATAATCGCTACATTTGTTGAATTCATATAAATATGATATGAATTTAAGAAATTTGGTCATTTGCTGCGATTTTTAATTTGTTGCATTTTCAACGAAATAAAGCCTTCACTTTTGATCAATTTCACCGAAAGGCAAAAATCGTCGTAACAATAAAGCCTTCACTTTTCCAGCGATTTTTGTCCTTTGCAAATGTCCCATAAACAATGAAAATGGGGTTTCCGTTTATAATTAAATCGTTGAAAAAAGTCAATTGAGGCGATATACATTATCGCAAAAGGTTAATAAATTACAAAAAATTGCTAGATCTTTTTTTCCAGCAATTATAAATTATCATTGCTATTATGTATTCTCAGCAGGTAATTGTCACCGACATAGACACCGCAAATAAGTTTATTGGACGAAAAAAAATATTTCCTCGAATTTTACTCGTCGGAAAAGGTTTTTCACAAAATAAAAAATATAGAAAAACATAATACATAAATTACTTGAACTTCCCAACTCACACCCAAAAAGCTAGTCGCTCACAATTTCTAACTCTACCACACCCAAGTACTCAGTTATACCACTGTCATGTATCATTCTCCTCATTGTAGATCTACATGTGGTTACACTATAATGTGTCTCATATGAGAATATCTATAACAACCTGAACAAGAAATTTACCATTGCTATATACTAACAGTACTTACCAAACACCCTACATGGACATATATTAACTTAGAAATTGCAAACATAAAGGAAAAAGATGGAACTTTGATTATCTACTCTGGTGAACAACTAATATTCCCATCAACAAATCTATGGGGCACCATTTTCTGCGTAATTCAATAAATTATGGACATTCATTCATCAAAACTCAATTGGAAATACACATTGATGTAGTTATATATACACTAGGGTGGTGCATTAAAGGACATGGACCTAATACTTCCTGTGATCACATTCCCATTGCATATTTATTACTATTACTAATCCATGTGTGGGATTCCCATTGTAAACTGGTAACATATATATAGGAATTTGATAACTTGTCTACTTTGACGAACATGCATCTAGGATCCACATCAACAAAACTATGTGCAATCATCTTCTTTTTTTTTTTTTTTTTTCCAATTTAATAAAGATTCATTCATTCAAATGTTGAAGATTCACATAATATGTAGTTATATATACACTTTTGCATTAATGCAGAGCAAGAACTGACTTTGATATATCAAGTTTTTTTGCAATAGAATATCCCAACAGATTTTTGCGCTTCTCATAGAGTCAAATAACAGTACCTCTATTGAAGTTGACAGATGCTAGGCAGCTATAATTCGAACACAATCTGGTAGGGGTAGGTGGTACTCCATTTAATACCACTGCAACCATGTCCTTATATACAAGTGTGTTATTTTCAAGAAGTCATTGGCATGCAAACATCAATTTGCCAATGGTAGATAAAGTGCCTCAGTATACAAAATATGTTATAGAAAAATTGCATTATCCTACCATTCAGGCCCGTAATAACAAATATCACTTAATTGCCTTACTAGGTGATGTTCACTTATTAAGGAGAATATAATGCATATATGACTTTATCCATTGAATATAAATCAACTAATATATGGTAATTGACACATGCAGTTTCAAATTAATGCAACAAGTTTACATGATTAAAGCAAAGCTATTACTCTAGTTTATACATTAACAATTTTGGGGAGGTCCTTACTATTTAACATCTGTATTTATTTACTTCTATACTGGGGTTACTTGAATCGTTTCTCAATCCGACCTTTTGGTTATGATCATTGTTTCTTATATGCTTGTCTAAAGGGAGCACAAAAACCCAACCAGCTTACTCTAGGCCTTAATTAACTTTGATTGTGTAATCTGATCTACAAGCTAAATATATATATATGTACACATACTTGTGGTTTGAAGTGGCAGGATTTAATTGCAAAGAATTCTTGCACATGTGTAGACTAAAATATGTTATGTTAAACTACTGTGCAACACCAAGCTAACCCTAACCAGAAATTCATAACTTTGAGACCCCTACACATTCCAGGCAGTTATTGCGAATGGAGATAGCAAAATTAGATCAGAGGAAAGACAGAGAAATGAGAAACATTTTTAAAACAAACTTACAGTAATTTCAAATTAATGCATGCTATGGGCCTATTCTCATTAAGTGACACTAACAAAGACGGATAAAAACCATAATTCTTGGACAGAGCTTGTAATTAAGTGGGTTGTCAGGATACCAATAGCATTGGATCATCATTTATGATCTTCGTTATTATTTGTTGATAACTGAGCTTTCTAAGCTTCCCATTATACAAACAAAACTTAGTTTCACAATAAGATGTCCATGGTAGCCATTAAATTCCAAGCAACGAAAGAAAATTTCTAATCAAACATTTAGCAGAAAGCCACAACAATGCGATGTCAATAAACAAATCCAAAGTCTAAAAGCAAAAAAAGGAGCCTCAAATCCACTGGTCTAGTTAGTAGTTTGGGTCGTGGGGTATTGTTCTTATTGTTGGATGTTTTTGGGTTTTTGGGTTTTTGTTGAAATGGGTGTTTGGGTGGTTTATTGTTGCTTTGTTCTTCAAGACTTTTCTCGGTTTACCTCTGCCATAAGTGAGGCCTAATAAAAGTGGGAGGGGTCACTCATGGACATGTTATTTCCTCTCTTATTATAAAAAAATAGTAAAATAAAAATATTGAGAAATCCGGTCAGTGCGAAAACACGCTAAAAGCAGAGTTAAACTAAACCCCAAGGCGGAGCCAATACATGTACCCATTTATCAGCGTTAGATCTCCAGATGACGGGAACAAAGGGGAAAAACCAAGAAATGGAAGAAAGAAATGAAGAGAAACAGAGAGAAAAGACAAAGTTTCGTTGGGAAAAAAAGGGGGAAACCTAGGTAGCAGAAAGAAACCTAGGTTTCCTTCCTCACATGAATCTTAGATATAAATCCTAGACTCTTAATTAACAAAAACTTTGAGGAAGGAATTTAAGCCTCAGTCACACTCTAGATTCGATTCAGAAAGTCCAAGAAAATTTTCCTTCCGGCATTACAAAGTTTGGAGAGAGAGAGAGAGTGGTTGCGATTACCTCCCAGTGCTGCCGATTGGAAATGCAACGCCCGAGTCCAATTCTGCAGTGCGGGTGAAGAGGAGAAGAGGAAGAGTGAAGAGTGAAGAAGAAATGCTATGCTCAAGGAAATGCCATGTGATTACCTCTCTTGGTCGTGAGGCAACGTAATGGGGTGG